>NC_091950.1:32901857-33056857 GCF_031021105.1 Erythrolamprus reginae | reverse complement strand
CCTAGACAACCCTGATTTTTTATGGGTTTTGTGTAATGTTTATTACATCTGTTGGTTAGAGCAGTGTTTTTCAACCAGTGTGCCGCGGCACACTAGTGTGCCGTGAGACATGGTCAGGCGTGCCGCGAAGCTCAGAGAGAGAAAGAAAGCAAGAGAGAAAGAAAGCAAGAGAGAGAAAGAGCGAGAGAGAAAGAGAACAAGAGAGAGAGAGAAAGCAAGAGAGACAGAGAGAGAACAAGAGAAAGAAAGCAAGAGAGAGAGAAAGAGAAAGAAAGCAATAGAGAGAAAGAGAGGAGGGGAGGAGAGAGAGATAAAGACATAGAGGGAGGGAGGGAGGGAGAGAGAAAGAGCAAAAAAGAGAGGAAGGAAGAGAAAGAAAGAGGGATGGAGAGAGAAAGAAGGAAGAAAGAGAAAGAGGGAGGGAGAGAGAAATAGAGCGAAAGGGAGGAAGAGAGAGAGAGAATTTTATTGTCCAAACTTTTTTTAGCCCCCACCCTCCCCCCACTCAATGTGCCCCAGGGTTTCGTAAATGTAAAAAATGTGCCGCAGCTCAAAAAAGGTTGAAAATCACTGGGTTAGAGGACCTTCTTCCTTGAAATCCAGTTCAGATCCTTTCCACTGGGATCTGTAAGACTTTTCAAGCATCTATGTACAAACTATTCACTAAGGCTGCATCACTATTAGTTTTTCTCATCGTTCCTATCACACATCTTCTCCCACTCATGACTGTGTGACTGTAACTTGTTGCTTGTATCCTTATGATTTATATGAATATCGATTGTTTCCTGATTGCTTATTTGAACCCTATTGGTGTACCTTATGATCCTTGACAAATGTATATTTTCTTTTATGTACACTGAGAGCAAATGCTCCAAAGACAAATTCCTTGTGTGTCCAATCACACTTGGCCAATAAAGAATTCTATTCTATTCTATTCTATTCTATGAACATAGAAGACTGATGGCAGAAAAAGACCTCCTGGTCCATCTAGTCTGCCCTTATACTATTTTCTGTATTTTATCTTAGGATGGATATATGTTTATCCCAGGCATGTTTAAATTCAGTTACTGTGGATTTATCAACCACGTCTGCTGGAAGTTTGTTCCAAGCATCTACTACTCTTTCAGTAAAATAATATTCTCCGTACTGAAGGAGCGGGTCCAGCAGTCACATGGGTTGCTCATGTCCAATCCGGTGGAACTGAGCCTAGTATTAAAAAAGCTTGCCGGATCCGCCCCTTCCCCAGAATTCGCTCAGTTCGCATATCCTGCGGTTGTATTGTGATAGCTCGTTCAACATTCGTTCAACATTCTAACACCTTCCCTTCGATCTTTTCCTTCAAAAATAGTAAGACTGTTTATCCTTATTCGTTTTACTTGCACTAATAGCGCCAGCCGTTTGCGGCTCGGCTTTTTTCCCTTGGAGAAGTTGCGGTTTCGTTTTCCCCGGCGGTTTTGCCGTGTACGATCCCCGCGGCCGCTTGTGGATTCCTTTAATCCCTTGGCCTGGAGGTTCTAGTGCAAGTATTAATTGATTGCCTTATTGATTCTAATTATTGCATATATATTAAAGGGCTTAAAATATACCTCCTGCGGAGTGAGACGGCTTCTAGTCTCCTGGACTTAGTCGATCGCTTCCCCTTTAAGGCATATTCGGAGCGATTTTTAGGCGCGAAGGCCTTCGCGCCCTTTTTAAACTAGGCCTCTCGTGTTGGCCTCCTGCCAGCCGCGTAGGCCTCAGTCCACCGCGTGGATCCCGGAGCGGGCCTTGGGGGTCCCAGGCTAAATTCTCCACCGGCTAAGCCTCCAACCAGAGTGCCTTGGTTTACTTAATTGAAAAGTTTAGGGAGGCTGGCCCCGCTGGATTTGGGGGCACGAACTCTGGGTTTGCCCAGATTGTCCTCACGTCTCAGCAGCTTCGAGGCCTCGAAGCAGGATCCATTCCTCTTGGGAAGTCCTTAAAATTCTTCTCCTTTTCTATTCAGTTATTGGCTCAGCCTTGTTTTCTGTTAATTTTCAGACTATGGCTTCCTTTCCCAAGAGAGGCACAACTAAAGGTCCCAGAGAGGCCAGGCCTACAGGCGATGAGATTACTAGTATCCCCCAGGCCTCTTCCTCCTCTTCTCCTGGGGCCCGCCCCTCGACTAAGGTCACCAGGGCCGAGAAGAGAAGGGACCTAGCCCTACAAAGAATCCATGACAAATCAGCAAAACGTTTAAAAGTGCAGGCCCAAGTACTCAGTAGTCAAGACCCCCCAGAGGCTTCTAGTCTACCTCCTTCTGGGGTCCCTGTGTTATCTCTGGATGAGCCTAACCTAGACAGACCCCAACCTAACCTATGGGGCATAGGGCCAGAGGAACCAGATATTATTGAAGATCCCTCCCAGCCAGGATCCTCCCAGGCCTTTAGGGATTCTTCTGCCATTCCTGCTGATATTTCTAATTTACCTCCTGAGTTCCAATCTATTTTTGCTGTGTTGTCTAAGGCCATTGATGCCAAACTCTCTTCCATCAATGAGCTTCCCTTACCTCCTCCTCCTCCTCGTCCCTCCCGCCCCTTGGGTTCTTCCCCAGCGGTTAGGGCTCCTATTCAGGATGATTCAGATTCCTCTCAGGACGAATATGAGGATATGGAGGATGATGAGGACCCTTTCCAAGGGCTATCAGATGATGAAGAATCCCAAATAAAGGTTCCTTCTCCAATTACCATTTTCCCTTCTCAATTATTCAAATCTCTCCTCCTCAAAGCTAGGATTTCTACGGGATTAGCGGCCCAGGAGAAACAAGCCTCCACTTCCACTGATCCCCCGGAGGAGAATTTACCTTATTTCACTGAGGAACAGGAGGATAACGAGGTAATTCCTATGCCTAAATTGTTTAAAGATGCCTTACTCAAACAGTGGGATTTCCCAGCCTCTAGTCTTAATCCCTCAACTAAAGACAGGAAGTTGTACAAACTTTCCTCTTCCTATGAAGAGCTTCTATCCTTTCCCAAACCGGATGAACCTGTCAAGATCCTTCATTCGGCAGCGGCTGTGCCGGGAGAGGCGGAGGAAGTCCTCCGCCCAGAGGACAAGCGCATTGAACAAATGCTCAAAAGAGGATTCACGGCAGATTCCTGGGCCATTAAAAGTTCTGCAGCAGCCTCCTTTTTCTCCAGAGCCACGCTGCTGTGGCTTCGCCAACTTCAACAGCATATTCCTCCCGATGACTTGAGAGGTCAACAAGACTTCAACAAGGTCTTTGCAGCTGCCCAGTACGTGGCTGATGCCACCTTGCAATCTACCAGATTTTCTGCTAAGTCTATTGCAGCTTCTACAACGGCAAGGAGACTCCTATGGATTCGCCCTTGGCAAGCGGGAGTACGCCAGAAGTGGCAGTTATCCCAGGGACCCTTAAAGCACGACCTTCTTTTCGGTGATCTTCTGGATCCTCTCCTCACGGAAACCACGGATAAGAAGAAAGTTTTGGGTCCAACCACAAAAAAGGCTACCAAAACGCAGTCCTTTCGTCGCCCGGGGCGCCAGCAAGATCAAGCGGCGTCCTATCAGAGATCTCCAGGTCAGTATTCCCCCCGCTTTCGTTCCCAAAGTAGGAACTCCAGGGGTAGAGGTTTTCGCTTCCAAAGGGGAGCTTCTTCTAACAGGGCCTCAAAAAAACCTAGATGGTAATTTTCCCTCTATTCCCATAGGGGGCCGCCTAGCTCATTTCGCCTCAAATTGGCGTCTCACCTCCAAGGACCCCTGGGTCATTGACACTGTTCAAACTGGCCTTCTTTTAGAATTTATTTCTCCTCCCCCCAAACGTTTTATTTCCTGCCCTTCTCCCAGGTCCTCCTCAGATTGTAACCGTATGGAGGAGGCCATTTCTCATCTATTGTCCATCAGAGCCATTCAACCGGTTCCTTCCGGTCAGAAGGGCCTAGGATTTTACTCCATTTTATTTATGGTTCCAAAATCCTCTGGAGGTTGGAGAGCTATTTTGGATTTAAAGAAACTAAACCTATTCATCAAATATAGGAAGTTTAAAATGCACTCCTTATCTTCTATTTTGGCCGCCATTCACTCCGGAGATTTCATGGTCTCCCTAGACCTCACGGAGGCCTACCTTCACATTCCTATAGCCAAATGCCACAGGAAGTTTTTACGTTTTTCCTTTCAAGGCAGGCATTTCCAGTATAGGGCGATGCCATTTGGCCTTTCCTCGGCCCCTCGGGTCTTTACAAAGCTCTTGGGGTCCCTGGCGGCCTATATCCGGTCGTCTCCCATTCACATTTTATGTTATCTTGATGATATTTTGATTCATGGGAACTCCCTAGAGAAAGTGAAAACAGACCTTTCTGTCACCATGTCAGTCCTTCAGGACCATGGTTTTTCCATCAACTTTGAAAAAAGTCACCTCCAACCTTCCACATCCATTTCTCACCTGGGTTCCATTATCAATTCAGAATCTTCCCAGGTTTTTCTCTCTCCCGAGAGAAAACTCAGTATAGGGGAGTTAATTTCTAACATTTTATCTAATTCTTCAGTATCCATAGTAACTCTGTCTTCCCTTTTGGGGAAGATGGTGTCATGCATAGGCATCATTCCCTGGGCTCGCCTTCATGCTAGGGAACTCCAGTGGCTCCTATTACCCTTTCAGAGATCGGGGCACAGCAACTCAAATCGGCGCATTGTCATCCCACCAAGTGTTCGCAGATCCTTCAAGTGGTGGAAGTCTCCGGCCATGGACAAAGGATCCCCGTTCAGATGCCCGGATCAATTTGTCATCACCACAGATGCCAGTTTATCGGGATGGGGCGCCCACGCCCAGGGGATGATAGCCCAGGGCACGTGGTCCCCGGAGGAAGCTTCCAGGCCAATCAATTGGCTAGAGTTAAGAGCCGTTTCCCTGGCTCTGAAGCATTTCTCTCCTCGCATTCCCAACCGGCACGTTCTCATTCTCACCGACAACATTGCCACAAAAAGCCATATCTGCAGACAGGGGGGCACGAGATCCAAAGCTCTCATGAGGGAGGCCCTCAAGTTAGGCCTTTGGGCGGAAAAACATCTTCGGTCGCTCCTAGCCGACCACATCTCGGGGAGCCTCAACGTCCAGGCGGACTGGCTATCTCGAGCAACGATAGACCCAGGAGAGTGGAACCTCCATCAGGACCTGTTCCATCAAATCAGCCTCAGATTCGGCCTACCAGTCCTGGATCTCTTCGCGACCAATGTGAACGCCCAACTCCCTCGCTTCTTTTCCAGATTTCCATCCCCGGGAGCGGAAGCAATCAATGCCCTCCGGAGTCCATGGCCTCCAGGCCTACTCTACGCATTCCCTCCAATTCCAATTCTCCCGGACGTGATTCACAAGGTTCTCACCGAGAGGGCCCGAGTAATCTTAATCGCCCCTCATTGGCCCCGCCGGCCCTGGTTCGCGGACCTCCAACAGCTGTCCGTCCAGGACCCTTGGCGACTCCCCGTTTCGGGGGATATGCTGCGGCAGGGGGCCTCATTTCACCCAGACCCGGAGTGGTTCCACCTCACCGCCTGGCTGTTATCAGGAGAGACTTAGAACTGCGTGGTCATGACCCCGATTCAGTGGAGGTCATTTTAAAGGCCAGAAGGGGTTCGACCAATCGAATCTACGACCACACGTGGTCCAAGTTTCACCAGTGGTGTCTACAGGAAGGTCTATCCCCTCTGTGCATCCCCATACACAGAATTATTTCCTTCCTTATGCAAGGCTTCCATAAAGGGCTTTCCACCAGCACCCTCCGGCGTCATCTGGCAGCCATTTCATCTGTCCTAGGGGGTCCCCGCAGACAGCCTCTCCGATCCTTCCCTGAAGTTCAGGAATTCCTCAAGGGCATAGCCAACCTCAGACCTTCCAAGGTCCACAGGTATCCATCCTGGGATTTGCCACGGGTTCTCCATTCCCTCACGCAGGCACCATACGAACCCCTAAAATCGGCGTCCCTCAGATACCTATCCTTTAAGGTAGCTTTCCTGGTGGCGATTACCTCTGCCCGACGCATTTCGGAGCTGGCTGCCCTCTCAATCAGGCAGGACCTTTGTCAATTCCATCAGGACAAGGTAGTCTTGCGACTGGACCCCACCTTCTTACCCAAGGTCAGTTCCATGTTCCACAGATCTCAGGATATTGTCCTACCTTCCTTCTGCCTCCAACGAGATCATCCCTTGGCAATTAGATGGCACACCCTGGATCTCATCAGAGCGCTGAGGATCTATATCCAACGCACAGGACCCTTTCGGAGGTCAGAAGCACTTTTCGTAGCCTATCATCCCAGAGTCATGGGGGCCAAAGTGTCTTCAACAGTAATAGGCCGTTGGATCAGAGGGACTATATCTAAGGCCTATGAGTCGGCTTCCCTCTCAGTTCCAAGGAACATCACAGCGCATTCCACCAGGAGCGCAGCCACCTCGGCCGCTTGGGCGACTCAAGCCCCGTTGGAGGAGGTCTGCAAAGCAGCCACTTGGGCCTCGCCAAATTCCTTCATCAGGCACTACAAGATTGATTCTTACGCTTCGGCGGACGCTGCCTTCGGCAGAAGGGTACTCCAATCCGTTATCTCACACGATAGCAATCTAATCCCACCCTAGGGACCATCTATTGGGTATGTCCCATGTGACTGCTGGACCCGCTCCTTCAGTACGGAGAATAGGCGTTGATTGCTTACCTGAACGCCTCTTCTCGTACGGTGAGCGGGTACAGCAGTCACTTCCCGCCCTTGTATGTGTCTTCTTCACCTTTCTATAATTCTTTTTTTCTCTAACAATGAGAGTTGAACACTACAGAGCTTCACAACTGAGCCTAGTCTATGGATTCGCGAATTCTGGGGAAGGGGCGGATCCGGCAAGCTTTTTTAATACTAGGCTCAGTTCCACCGGATTGGACATGAGCAACCCATGTGACTGCTGTACCCGCTCACCGTACGAGAAGAGGCGTTCAGGTAAGCAATCAACGCCTATTTTCTCATGTTGCTTTTGATCTTTCCCCCAACTAACTTCAGATTGTATCCCCTTGTTCTTGTGTTCACTTTCCTATTAAAAACACTTCCCTCCTGGACCTTATTTAACACTTTAACATATGTTTCGATCATGTCCCCCCTTTTCCTTCTGTCCTCCAGACTATACAGATTGAGTTCATTAAGTCTTTCCTGATACGTTTTATGCTTAAGACCTTCCACCATTCTATTCTATTCTATTCTATTCTACTCTACTCTACTCTACTCTACTCTACTCTACTCTACTCTACTCTGCATGGAGTATTTATTATATATGTACTGTAAGATTTTCATGGAAGCCTTGAAGTCATATAATCCAATCTCTTGCAATAAAATTATTAATTGATGATGAGCCCCCTGAAGTCAGTATGGACTCTTAGAAAGCACTTACTGTAGGTAGAATTTCCTGAGGTTAAATAATATTAAAACTCCTAAGTGGTGTGGTAGCTTAGAGGTGAAGTTGTTCACCTTCCACTTGAAAGGTTGAGAATTCAATCCTAGGCAGTGACAGATGCATCTCTATCAGGGTGCAAAGAGAAAATATCTGCTACAAACTCCACATATACAGTGTTCCCTCAATTTTCGCGGGGGATAGTTCCGAGACTGCCCGCAAAAGTCGAATTTCCGCGAAGTAGAGATGCGGAAGTAAATACACTATTTTTTGCTATGAAGCCTTCCCTTAACACTTTAAGCCCCTAAATTGCAATTTCCCATTCCCTTAGCAACTATTTAGATTATTACTCACCATGTTTATTTATTAAAGTTTATTTTAAAAAATATTTATTAAAGGCAGACAAAAGTTTGATGATGACATATGACATCATCGGGCAGGAAAAACCGTGGTATAGGGGAAAAAACCGCCAAGTATTTTTTAATTAATATATTTGAAAAACCGTGGTATAGACTTTTCATGAAGTTCAAACCCGTGAAAATCGAGGGAACACTGTACATCAGGAAGGGAATCCAGGCAGTAAATGCCCCCCGACCCCACTCCGAAGCAAGGGATTAAGGGGTTATTAAAAAGACAAGCAAATATTAAAACTCCCCACATTTCAACTTACTCATATTTTAGGCTGATTTTTGATAGATTCAGGAAGGACTTCTAGGGTACATTTTCATGGATTTCCTAAATTGCAATAACTATATATTCTGCATAGGAAAAATCATAATTTATCTACTTCCTTTGCTTTGTTCTGTTAGATCAAGATTCTTTCCTGCAGCCTGTCCTTTTTAAATTTAGAATCTTCTATCATGCTTTGATTATGTATTTTAATAACTTGAAGGTTTCCATTTCAGGGGTGGGGGTTGAAATGGTAATTGCTTGTTGCTTTGAAAATATATATTTGTATACCAAAGTGGCAACGAGGTAGATCTTTTACATTTAAAAGTGTGGTTTTTTTTCTGTGCCTTTCCCCACTGTATGTTAAGAGGAAAGGAAATGGAAATGTCCTCGGCCAACTTGAAATCACTTTTAAAAAGAAACCTGCCCTTGATTTGTCCTCAAATGTTACCGGAAAAGATTGTCAGTTCCACTCTAGGATGGTGGTTTTCAGGGAAAATAAATACCTCAGCAGAGCATTGTGGTCTCATTTGCTACACTCTTCAGCTTGTCAAGTAGTGATAGGATTTTTTCCCCCCCTTGGAATCAAAAATCAGAGGCCCATTCTTTATTTGACAGAAAGGTGAAGAAAAAGGTAGATGTCCTGTATTATATTTTTGTATTATATCTATTGAATAAATGCTGCATCCATTGTCAAGTCAGGAGGCTACAGAATGCTAAATCCAGAACTAAACAGGCTCTCCTGAACCCCACGAATCCCCAGTAGCCCACCCCTCGTATCAGCAGCTCTCTAGAATTCCTCCCAAAGCTGACCTGGTATATCGCCCATTTTTACTATCCTTTTAATCTTTAGCTCACTCTCTATTAATACTTGGGAATATTGGGGAAGTTACTTAACAATATTTAAACATTTATTTTTCACTCATACCGTGTTTCCCCGAAAATAAGACACTGTCTTATATTAATTTTTGCTCCAAAAATTGTGCTACATCTTATTTTCGGGGGGAGGGTGTCTTATATTCCTCAAATAAGACAAATTCACAGGCAGAAAAGCTGACACCCCCAAAGAAAGTGTACTGTACGGTACACTGATTACGGTACGGTACCTGTCAGTATGGCACCCACACACACAAATGACAGCACTTATATGGTACAACATTATACTCCCACTATTGCAGCTTCCGGCCACCAGAAGAACTACAGTCTACGCACTGTAGTGGAGACTGTAATGGTGGTGAGACAGCAGCAGACTGTGTCTGCTGTGCTGGACGGTACAAAGTGATGGAAGGGGCCATCAGGGGACACCACATTATTACGGTACTGCTATGAACAGCTTTGAATGGTACCGTATGTTTTTCCACCGTACCATATGTAAACTTGACTACGCCTTATTTTCGGGGGGTGCCTTATATTAGAAAATTCTGCAAAACCTCTGACATGCCTTACTTTCGGGGTACGTCTTATTTTCGGGGAAACAGGGTAGCACTGTCCATATTTTCCATGACTTCCTATATTGGTAGATACTGAAAAGCTAAGAGAGAGTTAGATCTGATTAATTGGGAGATCAACAATTTGGATTACAGTGATCCCTCATTTTTCGCGGGGGATGAGTTCCAAGACCACCCATGAAAAATGAATTTCCGTGAAGTAGAGGAAAGATATTTTTTTAATGTATTTAACGAGTATTTGGACTTTTAAAACCCACCCTTTGCATTAAACAGTCATTCTATAAAGTTTCTCAGCTGGAACTGCATGTGATATCCTACCAGTTTCTTTAATAGAGTACGATAGTACTGTAGAAGAATTTTATGAATTTTTAATGGATTTAAAATTTTCAATGGATTTAAGCCGCCTTTGAAAACCCGTGAAATAGCAAATCCGCAAAAGATGAACCGCGAAGTAGTGAGGGATTACTGTAGAAGAAAACAACAGCCACCCATTTCTAATTGTTTCCAAGAGAACATTTCTTTGTAGTTGCTAGATGTTGAGCTAAATTTGAACAAGCCTTACCTTAAAATTTGTTGGAAGACATGAAAATAATTTATTGTTTTGGTCCATTTTTTAAATAGCTTACTGGATTTGCTATTGGAAAATCCTGGCAGTCTAAAGTACATCTTTCTTTAGATAAATGGCATTTAAAAGTGGCTTTTGAGTACTCCATTTCTTACTCAATTCAAGAGAGTGAGATAACATTATTGTTAAGTGGAGAGCGCCAAATTTGGGGAGGTTTGGGAGATATGAATCTGTCAGGTGTCTCCTATTCCTTTTCATTATGGCTCCCAAGCTGGCTTTGTCTAATGTTACTCTTCTTATGCCTGCCTTCCAGTGAAGATGGACACCTTCCAAAAGTTTGTTGTCCAAATTAATTCACAATGTTGCACGCAAAGAAGTCTGCAGAGAGAGATAATCTGGAATCATGGTTTTGATGCTGGACTACATCCAAGTTCAACTCCACCCACAGTCATGTATGTACATTGACTGAGTTAATTTGGGGACAATCATTCTCTGTTATGCAACGTATCTCACTATATTGTTGTTGGGATAAAAATGAAGGGGGAACCCAGTTAAGAAGCCTGGAGGAACAAATCAAATATTCCCCAGAAAGCATGCTTTTAAGAATCTGGAGATGACACTATTCTAGGCAAAAGTTATATCTTATGACACATATAATCACTGCAGTCAGAATTTCAATAGCGCAAATGTGGAAAAAAGAACAAATCCAGTCTGAAAATTTGATTATTGAGAAAATCTATAGCTGCCCTGAAATGGATGAAATGACAAATGCAATGAAAGGAGTAAGAATTAAAGAAACCAAAGAGATATGGCAAAAATGGCATGAATGGATACACAAACCCCCCCCAAACTAAATTTATTTATTTTATTTATTTTATTTATTTTATTTATTTTATTTATTTTATTTATTTTATTTATTTTATTTATTTTATTTATTTTATTTATTTTATTTATTTTATTTATTTTATTTATTTTATTTATTTTATTTATTTTATTTATTTTATTTATTTATTTTATTTATTTTATTTATTTATTTATTTATTTTATTTATTTTATTTATTTTATTTATTTTATTTATTTTATTTATTTTATTTTATTTATTTATTTATTTATTTATTTATTTATTTATTTATTTATTTATTTATTTATTTATTTATTTATTTATTTATTTATTTATTTATTTATTGGATTTGTATGCTGCCCCTCTCCGCAGACTCGGGGCGGCTAACAACAGCAGTAAAACAGTATAACAAAATCCAATACTAAAAAACAGTTAAAAACCCATTATATAAAAACCAATCATACATACAGACATACCATGCATAAAATTGTAAAGGACTAGGGGGAAAGTGTATCTTAGTTCCCCCATGCCTGGCGGCAGAGGTGGGTTTTAAGCAGCTTATGGAAGGCAAGGAGGGTGGGGGCAATTCTAATCTCTGGGGGGAGTTGGTTCCAGAGGGTCGGGGTCGCCACAGAGAAGGCTATCTGTAAAATACATTGCAGGGTGATTCTTTGTCAATTGGACCAGGTGTCCACTTGACACTGGGTTTTGCAGCCTTATTTGAAAAGGAACAATTACAAATACAATGTATATGATAGAAAAAAATGTGCTCTTTCTAATGTAATAAAAATGAAGATGATTGAAGGTGAGAAAAAAGAGAGCTCTTTTTCACTACCTTCAATCATCTTCATTAGAAAGAGCACATTTTTTCTATCGCTCTCTGTTTTCTCACCTACAATCATTCTCCTTTTCATTTCATTGGAAAGAGGACATTTTTGTCTATCACATATGTTGTTTTTGTGATGGTTCCTTTTCAAACAAGGCTTCAATTTCACCTGGTCCACTTGACAAAGAATGACCCTACATTGAGCAATCCGAAACTGAAATCAGGGGTGGGTTAGACTTACTTTTGCTACTGGTGCACATTGCGATGTTGCATGCACACACCCTTGCTCCAGTGTTGGGTTACCACCTGTGCAGTCGAGGGTGCTACACCAGTAGGAACCCACTGATGATGCCATTTTCAGCAATGTTTTTCCGCGTCTCCGTGTCAGAAGAAGCCCTCACTCCCGCCCTCGTCTTAACCCCGACCTTTATTCTTCGTCGGAAGCACAGCTGAGAAAAATAACCAAAAATTGCATAATCAGTGGGTTCCTACTGGTGCAGCACTCTGGACCACAATGGTGGGAACCCACCACTGCCATGCTCCATTCGTGGACACGTGCATCCCTTCATTCAATTTCATTTATGTGCTTGCTCAGAAGGGGGTTTCAGGCCGAAACATAGCTGATGAGCTGCTCAGCTGTGCTTCAGAGGAAGAAATAGAATAGAATTTTTTTATTGGCCAAGTGTGATTGGACACACAAGGAATTTGTCTTGGTGCATATGCTCTCAGTGTACATAAAAGAAAATATACATTTGTCAAGAATCATGTGGTGCAACACTTAATGATCGTCATAGGGGTCAAATAAGCAATGAAGAAGCAATATTAATAAAAATCTTAGGATATAAGCAACAAGTTACAGTCACACAGTCAACATGGGAGGAAATGGGTGATAGGAATGATGAGAAAAACTAGTAGAATAGAAGTGCAGATTTAGTAGAAAGTCTGACAGTGTTGAGGGGATTATTTGTTTAGTAGAGTGATGGTGTTCGGGAAAAAACTGTTCTTGTGTCTAGTTGTCTTGGTGTGCAGTGCTCTTTAGCGATGTTTTGAGAGTAGGAGTTGAAACAATTTGTGTCCAGGATGTGAGGGGTCAGTAAATATTTTCCACGCCCTCTTTTTGACTCGTGCAGTATACAGGTCCTCAATAAAAGGCAGGTTGGCAGAAATTGTTTTTTCTGCAGTTCTGATTATCCTATAAAGGTTGATTATCCTATAAAGGTTGGTATTAACCTGGGGGGTGGGCAGGAGGGCCATACAAACAATGAAAGAGCCGGGGTGGCGCAGCAGGTTGAGTGTTGCACTGCAGGCCACTGAAGCTGACTGTAGATCTGAAGGTCAGCAGTTCAAATCTCATCACCGGCTCAAGGTTGACTCAGCCTTCGACCCTTCCGAGGTGGGTAAAATGAGGACCCGGATTGTGGGGGCAATATGCTGGCTCTGTTAAAAAGTGCTATTGCTAACATGTTGTAAGCCGCCCTGAGTCTAAGGAGAAGGGCGGCATAAAAATCGAATGGATGGATGGATGAATGGATGGATGGATGGATGGATGAAAAAATTGCCAATTTCCCCCCCAAAATAGGTGGTGGGTGCATGGAGTGGCACAGACCAAATTAAATCATGACATCAAAATTACATCATCAGCGGGTTGCTAACGGTTCAGGCCAGTGATGTTGAACCTATGGCACGGGTGCTACAACTGGCATGCGGAGCCATATCTGCCGGCATTTGAGCCATTGTCCTAGCTCAGATCCAGCACGTATGTGCACACCGGCCAGCTGATTTTCGTCTCCCATGTGTTAGCGTATAGCATGGAAAAAGGGGATGGAATGTTGAGAGAGAGCTAATTTGCATACTGGCATGTGATCAGTTTTGGCAGTTGGAAGATAGAATTCTTGGGGGATTCCTATGCTGACTGTTGGTGAATCTGCATCATAGAGAGCAGATGTATCGAGAAATATAGTTATACTGTCAAGTTGTTTATTTGTATAAATATGAGACCAGTTCAATGAGAAAAGAAGAAATAAAACCATAAGTTTTATATTGGAGTCATTGTATCTGCATCGTGGTTCTGCTGTGAAGAGTCTGTGCCATATGAAGTGAAGAACATCACTTAAATAGCATAGAAATCAAACACTACGGAGGCTCTGGAAGGACATTTTTGTCTTCCTGAGGGCCTCCGGAGGGATGGGGGAGGGAGTTTTAGCCCTCCCCAGGCTCTAGCAAAGCCTCTGGAGCTTAGGGAGGGTGAAAATTGGGCCTACTGGGCCCACCAGAAGTTGGGAAATGGGCTGTTTCTGGCCTCTAGAGGGCCTTCAGAGGGGCAGGGGAGGGAATTTTCACCCTCCCCAGGCATTGAATTACTGGTGTGGGCAATCGCACAAGCATGATAGTGTATGCACGCATGCTTTCGACACCTGAGGGAAAAAAGGTTTGCCATCATTGGTTCAGATGATGTGGTCCAAACTGGGAGGAACCCACCCCTGATTGAAATACCAGTATATTGTAAAATCTATTATCTTCCATTATAACTCCCTGAATTCAGGCGAGGGGGGAAAATGGATACAGATGTGAAAAAGAAAATAATCTTGAGTGGAACCTATCTCTGCAAGAGGACATTGCTGGAAAGGAAGTAAGTGATGAATGACACTCATTTTGATTCTCTTATCTTTGCAGTCTGCTGATGCAGGAGCTGATACTGTTGAAGCTGGTGAGGGAAACAGATAGCGTGCCACAGTTATCAGCTGACTGCAGTTCAGGCAAATTCTCACATCTGCCATTTATATTCTAATGATGCAACGCTCTCCTTGAAGCTGCAGTATTTCTGCAGGAAGAAAATTGGGACAATTAAAATGTGTGTGTTTGCAGAGTGAACTTGGGCTCTACTTAAAGACCTCCTTGAAACGCCTTCTGCAAGGCAATGGCAGAATTTGCAATAGTGCCAAATATTTGTAGCTCGAGTGTAGGATGAGGGTGAAGGTTCATTATCCGAGCTTGTGGGTTGGTTTCCGAGGGCTTCGTTACCAGGCTAGGTAGCATCTTCAGCAAGGGGGATGTCAATGTTAGACTAACACTGTTCTTTTTGAAAATAATCTTTATTAAGTTTCTGCGTATAAAAATAGAATAGAATAGAAAAACAATTTAAACAAACAGAACATACAAAGAAAAAAAGAAAGAAAAACCAAGATAGACAGACAAATGAGCCTATAAACTTCAACATATAAAATATATTCAGTTTCAGTGATATTCTATATATGCACATAGATAGTTATTTGTTTATCTTCAGTTACTATTTTCTTTCACTACATAAATATATGTATTTGTTATATAGAAGACATAATTTGTCAACCATAGTGTTGACCTTAATATTAGGTATTTGTATCTAGTGTGTAGAATATTAAGCGACCTTAATATTAGGTATTTGTATCTAGTGTGTAGAATTGTGTGGTTGTTTTCTTTAGTTCTGTATATTATGTTGTGTTCACTTTGGATATTTCTGAGGAAGATACGGGTTCATTTTTCGGTGTGTCCCTAGCTAGTTTGGTTTAGGGTTCTGGATGTTGCCCTAATCCAGAAAATCATTATTTTAGGAATCAAGTTAAATATATATTGTGGCAATTGTGAACTCACCTTTTTAAAATTAGACTTTTAAAACATTACCATGAAATGGAAAAGAGATTATTTGCTCTCCTGGTTGGTCAACTTTCCCTTCTTGTGCTTTTTTGTGCAATACAACAATGTTTTGGTTGTTTGAACTTCAAGCAATGTTGTTAGTTATGTTAGAAAACATCAAAATGATGAGATGTCTTCTGTTAAAAAAGTTTCCGTTGACCATGCATTGAACTTTCTACTGAAAAAAAGAAGCCAGTTCTTTGCAAAGTGACAGCATATGATAGAGTAGAGTAGGGGAGGGGAGAGTAGGATAGGATAGGGTAGGGTAGGGTAGAGGAGAGGAGAAGGGAAGGGAAGGGAAGAGAAGAGAAGAGAAGAGAAGAGAAGAGAAGAGAAGAGAAGAGAAGAGAAGAGAAGAGAATTTTATTGGCCAAGTGTGATTGGACATACAAGGGATTTTTCTTGGTGCATATGCTCTCAGTGTTCATAAAAGAAAAGATCAGTTCGTCAAGAATCATAAGGTACTAGAAGACTTCAGTAGAGTCTTTTAAAATGAGCCTAGAATACTGTTTTTCACGGTGAACAACTTGATCCTTATAAATATCTCTCCCATCCTTCCAAGGATCACTGTGATGACAAGCTTTTGCAGATCTGTTGCAACACCAGTTGTGGATGCAACATTCTTTTTTCCTTTCTCTCTTCCTTTCCTCCCTCTCTCTTCCTTTCTTCAGCTTGAAGTTTTCTGTAGTTCAAAAAAACCCACCCACCTACTGGTGCAATAATAGGAAACATATTCTCTTTACTGACATATTAGTTCAAGGTAGAGTTTAAAGAATGGATATGTACAATACATGGGGAAGATTATTTTTTGTCTCCCCAGTGGTGATTTCATCCTGATTCTTTTCTGCCTCCTCTCTTCTTATGCAGCAAGTCCATTTTTAAAGGTCCATTTTTAATTTGGATTCTTACACTGAGCAGGGGGCTGCACTTAACAGCGTAAAAAGGTTCTTTCCAATTTTACAATTCTAAAGTACTTTTCAATATGGAGTACTTCTCAAGTATACTGATTTAAATTTAGTGAATGTGATTGCCTCCACATAATTATAGAGCAGTGCATTTTCATCCTGTTTTATTCCTCACCCCATTCACCCCCATTTTTCTAAATTAGGAATGATGTGGGCAGAATATAGCTTTTGCATGTTTTGCTAAGAACCCCATTTACAGTGTACTTTGAGATCTTTTAAGATATAACATAACAAATTTGCATCCTATACCATTCTTGCATAAGAATACAACTAATAAGTACTTACAAGTCAAGTACAGAAGGCCATGGAAATGTAACTAGTTATTTGCTAATCGGTCAATCGGTCAATTTAATGATGTCAAACTGACTTAAGTTATATTTTGAATCTTCATGGTACAGGAGATCATGTATAAAGCAAAGTCAGTTCAATTAATATTGCATCAGTTTCAGAACTCAGTGCAACATGAGAACTTGTGCAAAGCCTACATTTGATTTTTTTTTTAATTGCTCTGAAAATATATGCCATTCAAGAAGATAAGGTTGTCAATATTCCTCTCCCTGTTGGCTGAACTAAGTCGTCTCCACTTCCTACAGGATGATACAGTTCTTCGCTTAAAGCATTTTATGGTATTGATTCCTGATTGCAAACTTGGATAGGGTCCCATAAATTTTAAGAAAGCTATTAATAAAATGTTGATATTCCTTCCCTCCCGCTTCACTTCAAGTTGGCATCTAACTGCTATCTGATTTCATTCACCCCAATTCTGCTCCTCAATTCACAGAGTTTCTAGTTACATTTGCTAACATTTTTGGACAGAATAAGTTAAGGAATCAAATACAGTGGTACCTCTACCTACAAACGCCTCTACTTACGAACTTTTCTAGATAGGAACTGGGTGTTCAAGATTTTTTTGCCTCTTCTCAAAAACTATTTTCCACTAATAAACCTGACCCTCCAAAACTGTAACTGGAAAAGGCAGGGAGAAGCCTCCATGGAGCCTCTCTAGGAATCTCCTGGGAGGAAACAGGGTCAGAAAAGGTGAAGAGAAGCCTCTGTGGGGCCTCTCTAGGAATCTCCTGGGAGGAAACAGGACCGGAAAATGTGGCGAGAAGCCTCCATGGGGCCTCTCTAGGAATCTCCTGGGAGGAAACAGGGCCAGAAAAAGGTGGGGAGAAGTCTCCATGGGGCCTCTCTAGGAATCTCCTGGGAGGGCCTCCACCCACCCTGTGGTTTCCCCAATCACACACATTATTTGCTTTTACATTGATTCCTATGGGAAAAATTTCTGCTTCTTACAAACTTTTCTACTTAAGAACCTGGTCATGGAACAATTTAAGTTAATAATTAGAGGTACCACTATACCTTGAATTTGATCCAACCTCTTCAGTTTTAGAGATGTGGCATCTTGATTAGGAGGTGGATAAATTGTCCCCCTCCCTCCAATTCATGTCTTCCAGGTGTATATTTAAAAAGTGTTTAGTTTTGGTTCATTGCATTATGTTGATACCATAAATTAAGGGACTTTGTTAAATATATTATGCTGATAAAAAAAGACAATCATTGAGCTTTCACTAGCTTCATTTCATCTCATTAATTTGGCGTATTCCATATGGGCTGTAAACATCCAGATGGCCACTAGGTGTCAGAAATTAATCATACAACATTCTTCACACTTTGTTATTATTTGACAGCCATCTGGATTTTTCAACCCCAATTGCCAAGGGACCTCCTAAGTTATATATAATAACATATGGCCAAGCTACCTTTTTAAGATTTTTTTTGAGCTTTCACAATAAACTGTAACTCTAAATAAAGAAATGCCTGACATTGATGTTTCCCCAGTCTTTGGAGGAGACAGCTGAATGACAGAAAGAAACACATTTGTTGATGCTTCAAAATTATTTATTGGACTATGAACTTGATAAAAAGCTTCTCCAAATATTTTCATCCAGAAAAAAAAAATCACTCAGTATCTTATTTGATGGGCTCTCCTTTCTTTGGGAAGTAGTAACCCTTATTTAGTTGGTTTTTTAAAATGCGTATATAGCAATATCACTTAGACTTATATACCATTTCACAGTGCTTTACAACCTTCTCTAAGCAGTTTACAGAGTGAGCATGTTGCCTACAACAGTCTGGGTTCTCATTTTACTGACCTGGGAAGGATGGAAGCCTGAGTCAACCCTGAGCCAGTGAGTGAAGTTCCAAACCGCTGGCAGCTAATGATCAGCAGAAGTACCGTGTCTCCCCGAAAATAAGACACTGTCTTATATTAATTTTTGCTCCAAAAGTTGTGCTACGTCTTATTTTTGGGGGGCGGTTCCTTATATTTCTCAAATAAGACAAATTCACAGGCAGAAAAGCTGACACCCCCAAAGAAAGTGTACCGTACGGCACACTGATTATGGCACGGTACCTGTCAGTATGGCACCCACCCACACAAACGACGGCACTTATATGGTACAACAGTATACTCCCGCTATTGCAGCTTCCGGCCACCAGAGGAACTACACTCTACGCACTGTAGTGGAGACTGTAATGGCGGTGAGACAGCAGCAGACTGTGTCTGCTGTACTGGACGGTACAAAGCGATGGAAGGGGCCAGCAGGGGACGCCACATTATTACGGTACCGCTATGAACAGCTTTGAATGGTACCGTATGTTTTCCCACCGTACTGTATGTAAACTTGACTACACCTTATTTTTTGGGGGTGCTTTATATTAGCAAATTCTACAAAACCTCTGACATGCCTTACTTTCGGGGTATGTCTTATTTTCGGGGAAACAGGGTAGCCTGCAGTACTGTGTTCTAACCACTGTGCTACTGCAGCTCATTTTATTTATTTGTTTGTTTGTTTGTTTTGATTTCTATGCCGCCCAATCCCGAAGGAAAATGAGCAATTTCAAAAATCCTAATTAAAACTTAAAAAAACAATTTAACAACACACATACTAGTTATTCATACCAAATTCAAATATATGGACAAGCTAGTGGTTGATTTAGGGGCCCCAGGCCTGCCGGCATAGCCAGGTCTTCATGGTCTTACGAAAAGCCAGCAGGGTGGGGGCTGTATGGACCTCAGGGTGGGTGGGGGTTGATTCCATAAATTTGGGGCAGCAACAGAGAAGGCCCTCCCCCGCGGTCCTGCCAACCTGCATTGTTTAGCTGACGGGACCTGAAGAAGGCCAACTCTGTCTGCTCTAATTGGTCTCTGGTAGGTATGCAGATGGTTTTAAAAAGTTCTGCTGTAGATTGGTATCAATTCAATTCAATTCAATTTATTAGATTTGTATGCCGCCCCTCTCCGAAGACTCGGGGCGGCTCAAAACAACAATAAAAACAATATTACAGTGAAAACAAATCTAATATTAAAAAGCACATAAAACCCTATCAAAATTAAAAAAGGAAACAGCATATACATACCCAAACATAAATATCAAAAAAGCCTGGGGGAAAGGTGTCTCAACTCCCCTATGCCTGGCGGTATAGATGGGTCTTGAGTAATTTACGAAAGACAAGGAGTGTGGGCGCTGTTCTAATCTCCAGGGGGAGTTGATTCCAGAGGGCTGCCACAGAGAAGGCTCTTCCCCTGGGGCCCACCAAACGACATTGTTTGGTCGACGGGACCCGGAGAAGGCCAACTCTATGGGACCTTATCGGTCGCTGGGATTCGTGCGGTAGCAGGCAGTTCCGGAGGTACTCTGGTCCAATGCTATGCAGGGCTTTAAAGGTCATAACCAACACTTTGAATTGTGAATTGACATTGAGACAATGTCATAAAGTCTCCTGGGGGGGGTACTTTAAATGAATTATAACGCTGGGGACATTTAACAGAGGGAAGAAAGAGAAGTTAGAGAGAGGGGAGGAGAGAGGAGAGAGAGAGATATTTAATTTTCCCCACTAGTGTGTTACAGAAATTTCTTTACACCAGTAATATCTTCTGTTCTGCATTTCTCCCGTTCCGAGAGATGTTTTGTGAAGAAATAAAAGAAGCATTCTGGTGCCCCTTCTTACTTCCAGGGATTAGATTCACAGGTAGTGAAGAGAGCTGTGTGTGCTTTGGTTATGATTTGGAAGAATGCAGAACTTTTTTAAACCAGCTGCATATTTCATTCAGGTTTCTGTATAAGGCTGAAAAAAAACCCCATGGTTGCTTTGTGTTCTGTCGGGCTCTCTGGTAGACTTCTCCCAAAAATTCACAGGTACAAATTTCAGACACACACACGTTTGAAAATTCAAAACAATGTTCTTTATAATGAAAATTCATTTAAACTAAGCCCTCTTTTGGTATAGCAAAGAGTACTCGTCTCCAAACAAACTGGTAATTTGTCCCTGATCAGTTCTGTGATACTTAGCTTGCAGCTGTGAGGCAATTCACAGTCCTTCTTCTTTCACAAAGTGAAACACACTTTGCTCTGGTTTAGTTTCAAAGTGGGGAAAAATCAGCACACAAAAAGTCAAAGTCAGTAAAGCAGTCACGAAACACAACGATAAGATAATCCTCCACAATGGCCAAACCCACAGGCTGCTATTTACAGCAGCCTCACTAATTACCACAGCCCCACCCAACCACAGGTGGCCTCATTTTCTTTGATAATAATCTCTCAGTTGTTGTTGCCTATGCATTGCTCTCCGCATGCGTGGCTGTATCATTAACTCTTGTTCTGAATCCAAGGAGGAGCTAGATAATGGATCTCCTTCTGAGCTGTCTGCCACACTCTCCTCCTCCATGTCATTCATGTCTTCTTGGTCAGAGGAGCCTTCATCAGCAGATTCCACTGGGGGCAAAACAGGCCTGCAGCATGTGGATGTCTCCTCCACATCCACAGTCCTTGAGGCAGGAGCTGGGCCAGAGCTAACCACAACACTTTGATGAGATAGTGAGTCACTCAGACAGATATGTACCAAATACAGATTCAAATGCGGACCATATTTCCCAGGTGAAAATTACCATAATAGTTTCTTATTTGTTCCACTGTTCTAGGTAGGAAGAGTGAAGTTTCCTGTATGGCCAGTGGAACAATATTTGTGGAACGGTGTGCTAAAAATAGTAGAAAACTATTCACCATTCAAATAGTGGCTCTTTTGGGAGGTCATTCAGCTTTCAACAGCATTGCCATTATGTGACTGACTTATTGCAAACCTTGAGTCACGATGTTGGCAAAGATGGATTTATTAACTTCACCCTGCAAGTCAGCTTCTCATAAGTCATTGAAGTCTCTGATACTCAAAATCAAAGATCTTAAAGCAGTTATGAACATCTGCTATAATTAAGGCCTCAAGGAGGCTTGGCCTCCTTCTTTGATGGATGGTGGAAACCGAGGGTTGTGTACCAGAAGATACTGCTTTTTTTAACCACTCGTCTTGGGCTTGTTCAGATGACCTCTTTATGCTGAAAATAATAAAACAAAACCTAGCAGAACTAAAAAATGAACGGTCCTGTTTGAAGATGAGCTACTGTAGGGAAAAGGAGGTACCGTTTTGTAGTTGCACTGGATATTTATTTAATGTCTCATTTTGCCACAAGATGAATGGTGATGATGTAGTGACAAGGGAGGGGGAGGAGCTGACAAGCCCTTTTTTTTAATATTAAAGGTTTGGTGGGGACGGACCTTTAAAATGGATGAATGAAGGTTATTGGAGGCATAGCTGATGTACCAGTTGTGACCTTATTTGGACAGGGAATCTTTGCTCACGGTCACTCATGCCCTTATCACCTCGAGGTTCAACTACTGCAACACTCTCTATATGGGGCTACCTTTGAAGAGTGTTTGAAAACTTCAAATTGTCCAAAATGCAGCCGCATGAGCAGTTTTGGCCCTTCCAAAATATGCCCACGTCTCTCCATCTCTCCGTGGCCTGCATTGGCTGCCGATTGGTTTCTGGACACAATTTGAAGTGTTGGTTATGACCTATAAAGCCCTACATGGCATAGGACCAGATTATCTCTGAGACCGCCTTCTGCCACATGAATCCCAGTGTCCGGTCAGGTTCCACAGAGTTGGTCTCCTCAGGGTCCCATCAGCCAGACAATTCTGGCTGGTGGGACCTAGGGGAAGCCTTCTCTGTGGGAGCCCCGGCCCTCTGGAATCAACTCCCCCCCAGAGATTCACACTGCCCCCCACCCTCCTTGCCTTCCGTAAGCATTTGAAAACACATTTATGTCACCAGGCCTGGGGTCATTAGACCCCAGCCTCTGAATATATTTGGAATGATAGTATGTCTGAGACTTTTGATTTTTAAATCTTTAGTTTTTAAGGAAAAAAATTAATGTCATCACTCTATTAATTGGCCTAGAATGTTTTATTATTGTATTTTTCACTAAAAAGTTGTAAGCTGCCCCAAGTCCATGGAGAAGGGCGGCATATAAGTCCAATTAATAAAATAAATAAATAAATAAATAAAATAGCTAAATACTGTCCATATGCTTAAATAGGGAGCAGGGAGAAATCATTGCTAAGAGACCTTTGCATAGGTGTAATTTGTGTGATCATTGTGGGGCTGTCCCTAAAAACTTTCCAGAAACTACTGATGGTCCAAAAGGCAGTAATGTTCATGAGTCATCACTGTTATATGATCTTCACCCATTTCCAGTTGATTTATGGGTAAAATTCAAGGTGCTGGCTATTTACAGTAGAGTACTTTATAGTCCTTTTGTGACGATCAAGGACTTGGATTAGAATACTGTAGTACTCCATACAATAGATAAGTCCTGATAAAGACTCGTGCAAGTAAATTGATCTCTATAAGATTAATTATACAGTGATCCATTATTAAAGGGAGGTAGGATTTATTTCAAATGAAAAATTCCATTTCTATCCCATAGGAGCTACTGTATCTGTCAGCTTGTCTACCGGTATGTGTTCCCTTTTAAACCCATTTAATTCTGCAGAATTACTATTTTTTTAAATAAAATGAACTATGAAAATGTGTATTGAAACATCTTTTAGATTTAGTTTAGATTCTCTCCTTTCAAGGTATACATTTGTAAATGTTTTGTTTGAAAAGAATATGCTTCTACAACTTAATTAGGGTATAAAATGTATTCTTGGAAAGTGTAATGACTTATTTGGAAGTACCTTTTTTTCTAAAATTATGTATGAATCACATTGATCGTCTTTTTCTTTTAATTAAACCATAATTGGTTAGATTTATAGGTATGGCTGAGACACAAACTTTTCTTTGTATGCTACAATGGCTGAGTTTATACAGAATCAGGAAAATGGTTCACTAGAATTGGAAAATCCCAGATTCAAGTCTCCTCTTAGTCATAGAAACTCTGTAGGCGACTTTTAAAGGATGCTCAATTCCAAAACAAGAAGCACACTCTCAAATTGAGAAGATTTGAGAAAGATATCATCAATTGCTTTAACAGGCTTCCCAATTCCTAAGCCTAAGAATGTTCAGATGTAGCTGATAGAGCTGCACCTGAAGGCAGGATAAGAATCAATGGATGAAAGCTAATTGAGGAGAGGAACAACCTAGAACAGGGGTGTCCAACTCACAGCCCGTGGGCCAGATGTGTCATGTGCTGGCCATGCTCCAACCCAGTTTAGCGAAGGGACCACGTAATAGAAACATAGAAACATAGAAGACTGACGGCAGAAAAAGACCTCTTTGTCCATCTAGTCTGCCCTTTTACTATTTCCTGTATTTTATCTTAGGATGGATATATGTTTATCCCAGGCATGTTTAAATTCAGTTACTGTGGATTTCCCAACCACGTCTGCTGGAAGTTTGTTCCAAGGATCTACTACTCTTTCAGTAAAATAATATTTTCTCATGTTGCCTTTGATCTTTCCCCCAACTAACTTCAGATTGTGTCCCCTTGTTCTTGTGTTCACTTTCCTGTTAAAAACACTTCCCTCCTGAACCCTATTTAACCCTTTAACATATTTAAATGTTTCGATCATGTCCCCCCTTTTCATTCTGTCTTCCAGACTATACAGATTGAGTTCATTCAGTCTTTCCTGATACGTTTTATACTTAAGACCTTCCACCATTCTTGTAGCCCGTCTGACCTAGAACTAAGGAGAAGTTTCCAGACGGTGAGAAATGAGTGGAATGGCATGCCTTCAGAAGTCGTGGGCACTCCATCACTGGAGGTTTTTAAGAAGAGATTGGACAACCATCTATCTAAATTGGTATGTGAAACCTATGGCACATGTGCTGGAAGTGGCACATAGAGCCATCTCTCCAGGCACGCCAGCTGTCACCTGTTGCTCTTCTGAGTTCTGTTGTGCATGTTGCACACCAAGCAGCTGATCTTTGCACATGCAGAGTACCAGAAACCAGAAGACCAGGTGACTGACATGCTTGTGCATGCAGGAAATCAGAAGCTCAGCTTCCTGGCACGTACTTCCTGTTTGCGGTGCACCCATGTGTTAGCACCAGAGTTCCTCTTCCAGTTTCTGGTGCTCCCCCATGTGGCCATGCGCTCCCATTTTGACACTAAGTGCCAAAAAGGTTCACCAACACTGATGTAGGGTCTCCTGCTTGAACAGGGGGTTGAACTAGAAGACCTCCAAGGTCCCTTCTGTTGTGGTTGGTTTCAGGCCAGCTCCTGTGGTGGCTGATTTTGGCACAGAGGAGTGGGGCCATCTGTTCACAGAAGACTAGTCTGGCTGAAGACGAATCAGACAGTGAACCAAAAGCAGAGACAAGAAGAGAGAGGGAGCAGGAAGAAATTGGAAAGAAAGAGAGGGGAATGCATTCAGTCACCTCTCCAGCCAGAGGTTCATCTGAATCAGAAGGGGAAGAGTGAATGAGTAATCCTATTCTGAATGCTCGGGTCCGGAGAATGCTGAGAAGACAAGAGCAGCTGCGCAAATGCAGAAACAAATTATACGGCACAGGTGATAAGATGTAATGACGCGGCTGCAACCTTGAAAAAGGGGAGGGTTGGAGAGATCTGTGTGGTAGATTATCGTTCAGGTTTGGAGAGAGACATTGATGCATTGTGGTTTCGTTTTGGCCTTTGAATCTCTGTGACATTCTGACATTCCAATTGTGAGTTATTGCTGGTTGCTGTAAGCCTGAAAGGCTCCTGCACTGACTGGAGTAATTAACTCTGACCTATTGCCTACTTAAACTCACATTGCTCTAAAACTTCATGGTTTGCAGCTTTCTGAACATAAAGAACAATCCTTGTTTGATTTTTACAAATCTGAGTGGGTGTGTTTGATTCATTACTAAGTTCTTGGGTGGCTTGAGGCCAGGCAGAACATCTTCCAGCTCTGTTATTCTGTTATTATTATCTGTCTTTAACTGACTGAGTTAATGGCACTGTACAAACCAAGCTGAGATGATGCTAAGGACCAGCTCTGCAGCACCATGGACAGAATTTTCACAACTTTGCAAGACAGTTCCAGGAACTACACTCAGTATTCCTGATTCCCTTTTAACTGGGCTGTTTGGCGATGCTTGGCTCTGTCACAAGTTGACCAAATGAAATAAAAAAGGAGTGAATTACCCTTTGAAGACACAGACACCCTATCTCTCTGAGGTTAGGGATGTCACATGTTCCGCTTGAGATATCACACTTCTGTATCTGCTTCCCTTTCATCTCCTGTGTCTTTTGATTATATTTAATCTTTTGACCACTTTGGTTGTACTGCCACACTCTCTCCCTTTAATCCTGCTGTTCTGTTCGGGTCGTATGTGACCCGAAGCCAAGTTTGAGTCCCTGTAAAAAATTTTCCCTGCATATCTGAAACTTGAAATTTCATGACTATTCATCATTTCAGGGGTTCTCTCTATGAGAATTTTTTTTGGGGGGTGGGGGGCTTAGTTTTTGCTGGGCAAAAAAAGTTACAAATCTTATGTTCCCGGGTCACCCTGACCCGGACCGAAAACTCTTCATTTGCAGTGCTTATGTTTGGTCTTTTTGAAAGCTTTTTTCACTTGGAAAGTAGTCTGAACATTTCTGCACACAATGATATGAAAATTGAAATGAAAAAAGTAAATCTTATTGGTTTATTTTGCGGATATAATGCACGCCCCCCCCGTTTTTGTGAAATTTTTTTCAATTTATGGATAGTTTTGCTTGCAAAATGCATTCTATTTTACTAAAGTTGGTGTGGGATTGGTAGCTTGAACATTTCTGAATATAAGAAAAATATAAAGGAACTGAAAAAAATGGTTCTTATTGGTTTATTTTTGCCACAAAAGGGCCACCCCCCCTCGGCCTTGCTGTGTGCCATTATTGTCACTGTTTATACATATTTGTCTAGAAATATTTGGAATATCCTTTTGAAAATCAACCACATTGTAGCCAGAGAACTAATTTTATGAAACAAATCCATTTTACTAAAAAAAAGTATGTAAGTTTGAAATTAACAGCATAATTTTTATATAAATTGAAATAATTGAGGCATACTTTATGTGCAAAATAAACCAATATGCATCAATTTTTCCAGTTCAATTTTCATATCATTATGTTCAGAAATGTTCACGCTACCAATCCCACACCAACTTTAGTAAAATAGAATGTATTTTGCTAGCAAAACTATCCATAAAGTGAAGACTATTTAAAAAAAACGGGGGGGGGGGCGTGCATTTCATCAACAAAATAAACCAATATGCATCAATTTTTCCAGTTCAATTTTCATATCATTATGTTCAGAAATGTTCAAGCTACCAATCCCATACCAACTTTAGTAAAATAGAATGCATTTTGCAAGCAAAACTATCCATAAATTGAAAAAAAATTCACAAAAACAGGGGGGGCATGCATTATATCCGCAAAATAAACCAATAAGATTTACTTTTTTCATTTCAATTTTCATATCATTGTGTGCAGAAATGTTCAGACTACTTTCCAAGTGAAAAAAGCTTTCAAAAAGACCAAACATAAGCACTGCAAATGAAGAGTTTTCGGTCCGGGTCAGGGTGACCCGGGAACATAAGATTTGTTACTTTTCTTAAACAGAACAGCAGGGTTAAACTTTCTAGAAAGGATCTATTGCTGAGGGTTGTGATTTCCTTTATTTATCTGGCAGTCCAGGGACTGACAGTACAACATGCAAAAGTTCTATAGGGTGGGAGTGTAGAAGAAAGGAAGGAAGGAGACAGATGTTCTTTGTGCAGCAAAACAACCCAAGAAAAACTGCACAGAAATGTTCCCTTCCAATATTAACACTGCAATAGTATCCCTCCACGAAATAATATGCTGAAATTGGAGAGTTTCTGGTCACTGAATTGCCTATGAAGCCTATATTCAACATATGGAATGCAGGCCCATAGAGCAATACACATTTGATTTCCAATCCCATCTGATTCACCCCCCCTAAATTAATTAGTATTATTTTTAAAGGTTGCTGTGCTTGACTAGGTCACTTAATCATCCATAGGAAATCGTGAATGGCTGCAGGCCAGTAGTTTGCTTGGAAGTGTGCCCATCTGGCCAGAAAAATAAAAAAGAGAAGCCATTTCCTGGGTAATAAGGGACATCCTGTGGACAAATAGAGAGGACAAAAGTAGCCCACTCACCATTTTGCCTTTCATCAGATGAATGACTTGTGACTAGTTATCTCTCTCAGGACAGCCAGTGTGAGAAAAGCATCCAGGTTGAAGTATTCATAACATGCTCTTCATTTTCTAAATGTGCTTAGCAATCCTAAACCTGAACCCTAATCTTTCTGTATGCAGGAACAGATGCTGTTGGGTTTAGTTGCAATTAAAATAGTGCAGCCGAAACCTCCACCAGCATTGTTCTGATATGAAGGAAGATCAAGCAAAGATTTACCTGGGAATAGGGAATACTTGGCAGAGCTCTACAAGAAAGAAGAAGAGGAAGAGGAAGAGGAAGAGGAAGAGGAAGAGGAAGAAGAAGAAGAAGAAGAAGAAGAAGAAGAAGAAGAAGAAGAAGAAGAAGAAGAAGAAATACACCTTTACAATGTTAAAAGGGATTTGTCTACTTGTTATTGCTAGTCCAAACCACTCCCTAGTGTTTGGGTAGAAACTGCTGATGAAGTTCTATATTTTAGGTGTTCCTATGTTCCTCTGTTCCTGTGAAATCTCTAATTTCCATTGAATATTTAGTTAGTTCTTTCTGCTTGAAAGCAAATTCTGCTCCAGTTCTTCAGAATTGAAGAAAATTAATCCTTGTCTCTCTGCTATTAACTAAGGAACCAAAAGCCATTGGAAGCTCTTCTGAAGAGAATTTGCGAAATCTCTTATTTACTCAAATAATACATAATTATCCCTGGCCCATCAGAGTGTAAAGAAAGGGGGTGTTACTGGTCCCCTTTTCTAATAACCATCTAGTAAGACCTAGAAGAAAATCCTTCTCCATGGTAGCTCCTTTCATGTGGAACCTCATTTCTGTGGAAATAGGATTGGGCCCTCACATTGACAATCCTTTGAAAGACCCTGGAGACATAGTTTTGCCAGTGGGTCTGAAGACTCCAGGGCAGGGGTGGGTTCTAACTTACCTCACTGCTGGTTTGCTTCCTCCCACACTGTGTGATGTGTGACAGCACCTTATGGGCACACATGCACAGTGGCGAAAAATAAAAAAAATCCCCCCTAAAAAAGCTGAAAACAAGATGGCGATGCATGTTCAGGCCCAGAAATGGCATGTACTGATAATGATAATGATAATGATAATGATAATGATAATGATAATGATAATGATAATGATAATGATAATGATAATGATGATAAATTATTAGATTTATATGCTGTCCCTCTTTGAAGACTTGGGGCAGCTCACAACAGTAATAAACAGTCTACAAATCCAATATTTAAAAAACAATTTAAAAACCCTTATAGTAAAATAATCACACAATCCATTCAAACCATACACAAATCAAGATAGTTGGGGGATATGTCAATTTCCTCATGTCTGGCTACAAATATGAGTTTTCAATAACTTACGAAAGGCAAGGAGGGTGGGGGCAACTCGAATCTCCAGGGGGAGTTGATTCCAGAGGGCCAGGGCCACCACAGAGAAGGCTCTTCCCCTGGGTCCCGCCAGATGATATTGGTTAGTCGATGGGACCCGGAGAAGGCCAACCCTGTGGGACCTAATCGGCCACTGGGATTCGTGCGACAGAAGGCAGTCCCGGAGGTATTCTGGTCCAATGCCATGTAGGGCTTTATGGTTTAGGTTTAGGTTTAGGTTTATTGGATTTATATGCCGCCCCTCTCCGCAAACTCGGGGCGGCTCACAACAATAATAAAAAACAGTACAGTACACAATACCAAATCCAATGCCCACCCATCCAGTTCCAATTGAAATTAATAATCTCATAAAAAGCAGTATATATAAAAAACAGGCACACAGTCAATCAATCAACAAAACAACATGGGCAAGGGGGAGGTGTTTTAGTTCCCCCATGCCTGACGGCAAAGGTGGGTCTTAAGGAGTTTACGAAAGGCAGGGAGGGTGGGGGCAATCCTAATCTCAGGGGGGAGCTGGTTCCAGAGGGTCGGGCCCCCCACAGAGAAGGCTCTTCCCCTGGGTCCCGCCAGACGACATTGTTTAGTCGACGGGACCCGGAGAAGGCCAACTCTGTGGGACCTAACCGGTCGCTGGGATTCGTGCGGCAGGAGGCGGTCCCGAAGATATTCTGGTCCGGTGCCATGAAGGGCTTTATAGGTCATAACCAACACTTTGAATTGTGACCGGAAACTGATCGGCAGCCAATGCAGACTGCGGAGTGTTGGAGTGATATGGGCATACTTGGAGAAGCCCATAATTGCTCTCGCAGCTGCATTCTGCACGATCTGAAGTTTCCGAACACTTTTCAAAGGTAGCCCCATGTAGAGAGCGTTACAGTAGTCGAGCCTCGAGGTGATGAGGGCATGAGTGACTGTGAGCAATGACTCCCGGTCCAAATAGGGCCGCAACTGGCGCACCAGGCGAACCTGGGCAAACGCCCCCCTCGCCACAGCTGAAAGGTGTTTTTCTAATGTGAGCTGTGGATCGAGGAGGACGCCCAAGTTGCGGACCCTCTCTGAGGGGGTCAATAATTCCCCCCCCCAGGGTAATGGACGGACAGATAGAATTGTCCTTGGGAGGCAAGACCCACAGCCACTCCGTCTTGTCTGGGTTGAGTTTGAGTTTGTTGACACCCATCCAGGCCCCAACAGCCTCCAGGCACCGGCACATCACTTCCACTGCTTCGTTGACTGGACATGGGGTGGAGATGTACAACTGGGTATCATCGGCATATTGATGATACCTCACCCCATGCCCTTGGATGATCTCACCCAGCGGTTTCATGTAGATATTAAATAGCAGGGGGGAGAGGACCGACCCCTGAGGCACCCCACAAGGGAGAAACCTCGGGGTCGACCTCTGACCCCCCACTAACACCGACTGCGACCGACCGGAGAGGTAGGAGGAGAACCACTGAAGAACAGTGCCTCCCACTCCCAACCCCTCCAGCCGGCGCAGAAGGATACCATGGTCGATGGTATCGAAAGCCGCTGAGAGGTCAAGGAGCACCAGGACAGAGGACAAGCCCCTGTCCCGGGCCCGCCAGAGATCATCCATCAACGCGACCAAAGCAGTTTCCGTGCTGTAGCCGGGCCTGAATCCAGACTGCTGAGGACCTAGATAATCGGCTTCATCCAAGGACCGCTGGAGTTGAAGTGCCACCACCTTCTCGACAACCTTCCCCATGAAGGGAAGGTTGGAGACTGGACGGTAGTTATTAAGCACGGCTGGGTCCAGGGAAGGCTTCTTGAGGAGGGGGCGCACAACCGCCTCCTTATAAAGTGGCGGAAAGGACCCCCTCCCCAAGGAGGCGTTGACAATCTCCTGGACCCAGCTCCGTGTCACCCCTCGACTGGCCGAAACCAGCCAAGAGGGACACGGATCTAGTAAACAGGTGGCGGAACTCACAGCTCCAATGGCCTTGTCCACTTCATCAGGTGTCACCAAGTCAAACTCCTCCCAGACAGATGGACAAAGACGTTTAGCCCCAGTCACCTCGACTGACTCATTGTCAGTCGACTCTGTTTCACAATTGGAGTCGAGGTCCGCTCGGATCCGGGCGATTTTATCAGCGAAAAACGTGTTAAAATCCTCGGCACTACTCTGCAAGGGCTCCCCAACTCCCCTCTGATTAAGAAGGGAGCGGGTTACCCTAAACAGAGCGGCCGGCCGGGATTCTGCTGATGCAATCAAGGCGGCATGATACGCGCATCTTGCCGCCTTGAGCGCCACTTTGTAAGTCTTAATATGAGCTCTTACAAGTGTTCAATCGGATTCGGACTTACTCTTCCTCCATCGCTTCTCCAGACGTCTCTTCTGGCGCTTCAACACCCGGAGCTCCTCGTTGAACCATGGAGCTCTACGGGGTCTAGTGCCGCGGAGAGGTCGCAACGGCGCAATCCGGTCAAGAGCCTCCCCTGCAGCCTTGTTCCAGGCCTCAGCAAGAGACTCTGCCGAACTGTGGACAAGTGTATCTGGAATAACCCCAAGCGCCATCTGGAAGCCTTCTGGATCCATCAGGCGTCTGGGGCGGAACCTCCTAATTGGTTCCGCCTCCCTGCGGGGAAGGATTGGAGCCAGGAAGTTAAGCCGCAGTAGGAAATGATCTGACCACGACAAAGGCAGCACTTCTAAGCCCCTTAATCTCAGATCATTACTCAGTTGCTCAGAGAGGAATATCATATCGGGTGCGTGCCCACCCTTGTGAGTCGGACCCTGAACTACTTGAGTCAGGTCCATGGCTGTCATGGTGGCCATGAACTCCTGTGCCAATCCAGAGGAACCGCCGAGCGACGGCAGATTGAAGTCCCCCAGGACGATAAGTCCAGGGAACTCCACCGCCAGCCCGGCCACCTCCTCGAGCAGCACAGGCAGGGCTGTTGACACGCAGCTGGGAGGCAGGTACGTGAGTAACAAGCCCACCTGAACCCCTAAGTCCAACTTCACCAGGAGGGACTCGCAACCCGCAACCTCTGGAGCAATGAGCCTACGCAGGCCAAGACTCTCCCTGGCTATAATAGCCACTCCTCCCCCCCTTCCCTGGGGTCGAGGTTGGTGCCATACCCGAAACCCAGCTGGGCAAATTTCAGAGAGAGGAACTCCTCCCTCCGGGCCCAGCCAGGTTTCGGTCACACAAGCCAGGTCGGCCTCCTCATCCAGGATCAGATCCCGGATGAGGAGAGCTTTATTTACCACCGACCTGGCATTGAGTAGCAACAACTTGAGCCCAGGGCCAGAATTACACTCATCACCAGTGCTTTGAGTTAAGCTCATGGAGCCTGAAGAAGGGATCGCTACTAAGCAGCGATTCCTCCTTCCCCTGGAACGGCTAGCTCCATGGCTTCCGCCATACCTGCCTCTCCCCAGCAAGACTGGGATATTTTGACCCTCTGCCACCCCAGAGATAAGTGTCCCCTCCCCTCCTGCCCCTCCAGCATCAGGTGTGCCAAAAATTCCATTCATGTCATATTCATTCATTCCATACATATTATAATCCCTCCCACCCACTCCATTCCATCTATCACTCCCCTCCCATTCATTTTCATTCACAGTATTCCATTCATTCCAATAATTACTAAAATAGTCCCATTCATTCATGCCATCACTACCATCCTCCCATCCACTTAAAAATCCCCACAATAATTTAATTAAAAAGAGTTAATATAAAACTAATAGTTCATATTATTAAAATATTAATTATTAAAAATATAGATAAATATAAGTAATAAAAATAAATATATAGGTAGAAGATATTTCAACTGGTCAGTTAATTAATCAATTAAGCCAAGTTCATATAGATATCATCCAGTCCAAAAAGGTGAGTCTGAGGGATGTATGATGTTATTAGTAGGACAAACAGTCCTGAGTATAAACTCTGTCCTCTGTCGTCCCAGGTTTTCTCTTTGCCACTGTCGTTGTTATAGGTCATAACCAACAATTTGAATTGTGACCGGAAACTGATGGGCAGCCCGTGCAGGCCGCGGAGTGTTGAAGAGACGTGGGCAAATCTAGGTAGCCCCATGATAGCTCTCGCAGCGTTCTGCACGATCTGGAGTTTTCGAACACTCTTCAATGTACGCTCCATGTAGAGAGCGTTGTAGCAGTCAAACATTGAGGTGATGAGGGCATGAGCGACTGTGAGCAGAGACTCCCTGTCCAAATAGGGTTGCAACTGGTGCACCAGGCAGACCTGGGCAAACACCCTCCTCGCCACAGCTGAAAGATTTAATGCTCTAATGTTAGCTGTGGATCGGGGAGGATGCCCAAGTGGATCGAGGAGGACGCCCCTCTCTGAGGGGGTAAATAATGCCCCCCGAGGGTATAGTTAACTCTTATAGTTTGTGTGTGTATGTGCACATGCATGCCCACGTGTGTGCACATGCATGTCCTCTATGTGTATATGCATACATACCTATTGTTGCCATCTGACATGGGCTTTCCTAAATATGCCCATGTCACACCAACACTCCGCAGTCTGCATTGGTTGCCGATCAGTTTCCGGTCACAATTCAAAGTGTTGGTTATGACCTATAAAGCCCTTCATGGCACCGGACCAGAATATCTCCGGGACCGCCTTCTGCTGCACGAATCCCAGCGACCAGTTAGGTCCAACAGAGTTGACCTTCGCCGGGCCCCGTCAACTAAACAATGTCGTTTGGCGGGACCCAGGGGAAGAGCCTTCTCTGTGGCGACCCCGACCCTTTGGAACCAACTACCCCCAGATATCAGAGTTGCCACCACCCTCCTAGCCTTTCGTAAGCTCCTTAAAACCCACCTCTGTCGTCAGGCATGGGGGAATTGATATTTTCCCTTCCCCATGGCTTATAAAATGTATGCATGGTATGCTAGTATGTATGATTGGTTTCTAAATTGGGTTTTTTAAAATTAACTTAAATATTAGATTTGTTTACATTGTATTATTATTGCTGTGAGCTGCCCCGAGTCTGCGGAGAGGGGCGGCATACAAATCTAATAAATAAATACATACATACATACATACATACATACATACATACATACATACATACATACATACATAAATACATAAATCTGCAACAGTACTGTAGTCTCTGAAAGTCTTGAGTGTGATCTTGAGTATGGTCTCTGTAGCCACTCCAGAATTTGCAACCAAGTCATAAACTTTACTATGAGAGTAGACAACAGTAATTAAATTCATGGGGCGTAGTCAGATTAGCTATTATTACTTTAGGGTAAGAATAATTAAATTTGCATTAAATGTAAATCAGATTTTGTTCTAGCTCCACCTATGCTTCTTTTACCCCTTTCTGCGTTTTGGACTATTGTCTGCTATAAGTCCTTCAAAACCAGCTACTGTGTATAGACCTTGGTCTTTCCAAGTGATCTTTAAATGATCTTTAAAGCAGCCTCAGTTGTAGGGTGCTTTAAAGATCATTAAATGACAGATGTGAATATTTTGAATGAATATCTGTCTATCTGCATAACTAATTGGCAGGATAATCTGCCTAACTCTCTGGAAAAACTAGATAGTTTTGTGTAAACAAGAAGAATCAGTTCTCAGGTTTGCCCTTAAATCCATCTGCCCCTGACCCATCACCAGCAATGGATGCATGGAAATAAAAAGTGCAAGGAAGATTATAAAACTCTACAGAATGCGACAAACAGCACTGATAGTAAAAGACCTGTCCCTGTCATTCTCCTAATATCTGCAGAGGATCCACTGCCCAACATTGAATATGTTTGTGCTCCCTCCCTCCCCTTCTCTCTCCTAGTCTATTGATTGGATGGACCAAGTGTCCTATTTTTGGTTTGCATCTTTTTCTCACATTCATTTGGCTCAAGTATCAAAATTCGAGAACGGTTATTTATAATTTTGGCAAAATGTCCATTTAAATATATATTTGTTCATTGCTGTTCTCAAAATGGGAATTTTAATGTAAGCTTTCATTTCAAAATATACATTTAATACTGCATTTTACTCTTCCCCACCCCCCAGCCATTAATTGCTTGGAACATTCCAATCTTAAAAGCTAAGGGATTACTGAATTCCTATCTGATTATTCCCTCAGGAGATGCAAAGCTGCTCAGCTCATATTGAACTGAATTCTAAACAATCACATTTGTCCCATGTTTCAGCTTTCGATGGTGTTCATCCCCTTGGGGAATTGGCTTAGTTAGATATTTATGAGTAAAATATATATAGATCAGTCTGTAGCCAGTATTTACTAGTAAGTACACATACCCAATTGTAGGCTACACATCCTTTCGAGAAGATCATTTAAAATTAAAATACGGCTTAATTGGATTTTGCGTGAAGTGATTCCTAACGCACAAATCTTTTCCCCCCAAATCCACTTTTTGTACAACTTTCTTAAACATGTCTCACAAGGTGGCAGCATATAGCTGCCCTTAACTTAGATGCTAAACAGAATCAGACCTAATTAGTTCTTGATGGAGGACAGGGCTGGGACTCTCCTGTGATTCCCAGATCTATAGGATAAACTGGTAAATTAAAAAAAAAACCAATAATAACAACAACCCAGTGCCATAAAAAATCAATGGCAATCCACTTTTTTTTTAAAAAAAGAAATGCTGCCAGGAAAACTGATTGGATGCAATCACCAGGAAATATGCTTGGCTTGAGTGGTTATTTTCTGTGTTGCTAAATATACACATTTGTATACATAGCTTCTCGCAAAACACATATTTTCTTTGTTGCTAAATAAATATGCCAGTATATGCAGTTTCTCTCAAAATAAAGATTTTGAAGGCAAGTTTTGAATTTATTTATATTGAGTATGCTACTTATACGTAGTATGCTATTAAACTGCTAGTTTCTGGCATGGTGGATCCCCTTTTGGTAGCACTTCTTCAAGAATAAATTTACCTGAGTTTTCCTGGAATTCTTTGTATGCCTGCTTAGTTCTCTGTCAGTACCTTGGATAGCTCCATGCACAATTCAGAGATCGTTTATTCGTTCATTCATTTTTCAATATACAAATCAATAAACTCTTTTAACAGTACTGTGTGAGTCATGTGTGTGTTTGTGTGTGTGTATTTGTGTGTGATTTTTTGTTGAGTCATCCTGGTATATGGACAGAGCATACAGCTTCCTTTTGCCTATCGGCCCCAGGAGGGACCATATTCCAAGGCAGATAACTATAAAAGTGTAATGTATTTTTGCTGATAATGATAATTTTGCTGATAAGTCTCCCTTTTCATTATCATCAAAAATAAGTTATACATACATGCACACACACATACATACATGTATAAATGCATGCATGCATCCATCCCTACATACATACATACATACATATACATACACTGTTCAAAAAAATAAAGGGAACATACATAACACAATATAACTCCAAGTAAATCAAAATTCTGTGAAATCAAACTGCCCACTTAGGAAGCAATACTGACTGACAATCAATTTCACATGATGTTGTGCACATTCAACTTTGTACAGAACAAAGTATTCAATGAGAATATTTCATTCATTCAGATCTAGGATGTGTTCTTTGAGTGTTCCCTTTATTTTTTGAGCAGTGTGTGTGTGTGTATAATAGTTCGGGTTTCAATTCAGAGATCGTTTAAGTTCAGTAAGAGTCTCTTTATGTTCTTCAATGGAATAGAGATAATGCTCACCTCATGCTTTAGATTGTAACTGTCATCATTGCTTGCTAGAGAAGGTTGATGGGAGCTATAGTCCAAAACATAAGGAGGAAGCTAAATTCCAAGACCTTGTGCTATATGGTAACATATTTGTGGCCTAAGAATTATTTGATAGGTCTGTAGGTCTTAATCTTTGGAATACAACTTCTACTGATTTTAGCCACTGCAACCTGAGATAATCAACACATCAGGAAGTTACTAGAGTTGGGAAAGCTGGCCTAAGTCAAACCTTTGCATGAGTGAGATTAAATGTCTCAATTTGTCAAGCCATTGGCTTCAGGAGAGAAGGGCTACTGCATTAATTTTATCCTGCTGCAATGTAAAAAGCTTTTCTCCTCTTTCCATTCTTTACTCTCATTGTGTCTGATTTTCAGAGATTAGATTAACACCATTAGTTCTGTATAAAAACCCATCAGCTGCCTAAATTGCCTTCTTGTGATGACAGTTTAGGTGAGCCGCCAGGGTTTTTGATGGGATCGTTTATTGTGCTTTATTAATTCCAGGCAATCTGAACAGCGAGGATAGATTTTCTACCAATATCTATTTCCACATCATTAAGGATATATAAAAAAATAGGAGTTGTTTGCGCACTTAGGACAAATTATTTTTGACCATAAGAATGTATCGTTGATTAACTATGTAGTAAAAATGTCCTACTTGGTTTGGTCTTTGGAGAAGGTCATATTAGTGCTCTTTTTGCTGGTGTGCCAATAGGAACTAGTGAGTGCACAACTATACTTGGCATATTTCCTCTCTCTTCAGATCTCTGAAGAGTCCAATTCTACTATTGATTTGCAAATCAAATCAATTTTTAAAATGTAGCAGAAAGCAGGGCTCCCGGAGATAATGGAGCACAGAGAAAGTTGAGATGAGCCAAATAAATCCTTATTCCCGCATCTTTGAAATAAATATCCAGACACATTGTTTGTGTTGGGCAGAGAGAGTTTTGAGCACATGGAAGTTAACCCACCGAGTAGCCACAGTTAACCATTATACCTAATTGAAGTCTTCAATGAAACACAGCAACAGGCTTTCTTGTAAAAATATATTTTACTTTTCTTTTATCAAACTGCTTCTCTAAATAAACTATCATGCAATATTTTCATATAACTTTTATAATATCCACCACTGCAACCACTAAGCACTAACCACTAAACTACAAACCACTTTTTACTATAACAAACCACCCACCGTAACAAAACCACTCTGTAACAAACCACACTGTATCAAACCACACTCTGTAACAAACCACACCCAAGCAAGGGTGTTTCTCCTTAAATAGGATACAGCCAATCAGGTTACAGCACAATTAGCTAACCCATGATTACATGCTGATTATGGCTTACATTAGCCTTTCCCATGGTTACAAACCATTTACTTGCATTATGATATTACCTTCAGAAATGAAATTATTTCTGACAGTATGCAAACAGCCCAATGTGGTTCAACTTACATTTGCTTCTCTTCTATTTTCCACTGCCAGGGGAATTTGTATATTTCACCAAAGAAGGAAGTATACCGGATTGTCATTAATTAAATTAAATGTCAAGTTCTTCTTATCAAGAACTCTACAAAGGTAATCATGCCAGATCAAATGCCTGAATTCACATCTATCAGTATCTTGCTTGCCTCGGTATCTCGCTTCAAATGTCTTTGTGTGTATAAGTAAAGGTAAAGGTCCCCTATTCAGTTATACCTGACCCTAGGGGACAGTACTCATCTCCTTTTCCTAGCCGAGGGAGTCAGCATTGTCCAAAGACACTTCTGCGATCACGTGGTGAGCATAACTACCATATTTTTCAGAGTATAAGATGCACTGGAGTATATGATGCACCTTAGTTTGGGAGGAGGAAAAAAAGGCCTTTGCCTCCCAGCAATTTGCCAAACAATAGAAACATAGAAGACTGACGGCAGAAAAAGACCCCATGGTCCATCTAGTCTGCCCTTTTACTATTTCCTGTATTTTATCTTACAATGGATATATGTTTATCCCAGGCATGTTTAAATTCAGTTACTGTGGATTTACCAACCACGTCTGCTGGAAGTTTGTTCCAAGGATCTACTACTCTTTCAGTAAAATAATACTTTCTCATGTTGTCTTTGATCTTTCCCCCAACTAACTTCAGATTGTGTCCCCTTGTTCTTGTGTTCACTTTCCTGTTAAAAACACTTCCCTCCTGAACCCTATTTAACCCTTTAACATATTTAAATGTTTCGATCATGTCCCCCCTTTTCCTTCTGTCTTCCAGACTATACAGATTGAGTTCATTAAGTCTTTCCTGATACGTTTTATACTTCAGACCTTCCACCATTCTTGTAGCCCGTCTTTGGACCCGTTCAATTTTGTCAATATCTTTTTGTAGGTGAGGTCTCCAGAACTGAACACAGTACTCCAAATGTGGTCTCACCAGCGCTCTATATAAGGGGATCACAATCTCCCTCTTCCTGCTTGTTATACCTCTAGCTATGCAGCCAAGCATCCTACTTGCCTTTCCTACTGCCCGACCACACTGCTCACCCATTTTGAGACTGTCAGAAATCACTACCCCTAAATCCTTCTCTTCTGAAGTTTTTGCTAACACAGAACTGCCAATGCAATACTCAGATTTAGGATTCCTTTTCCCCAAGTGCATTATTTTACATTTGGAAACATTAAACTGCAGTTTCCATTGCTTTGACCATTTATCTAGTAACGCTAAATCATTTACCATATTACAGACCCCTCCAGGAATATCAACCCTATTGCACACTTTAGAGTCATCGGCAAATAGGCAAACCTTCCCTACCAAACCTTCCCCTATGTCACTCACAAACATATTAAAAAGAATAGGACCCAGAACAGACCCTTGTGGCACACCGCTTGTAACCTGTCTCTGCTCAGAATACTCGCCATTAACAATAACTCTCTGATGTCTATGCTTCAGCCAGCTTGAAATCCACTGAACTATCCAGGGATTAAGTCCAATCTTCACTAATTTATCTATCAGCTCTTTATGTGGAACCGTATCAAAGGCTTTGCTGAAGTCCAGATAGGCAATATCCACGGCACCACCTTGATCCAACACCTTTGTGACATAGTCAAAGAACTCAATGAGATTAGTCTGACACGATTTGCCTTCAGTAAAGCCATGCTGATTTGGGTCCAATAAGTTATTGTTTTTTAGATGCTGATTTATCCTCTTTTTGAGTAGAGTCTCCATCATTTTAACTACAACTGATGTCAAGCTAACTGGCCTGTAGTTTCCAGCTTCTTCTCTACTGCCCTTCTTGTGGATAGGCACAACACTGGCCATTCTCCAATCCTCAGGAACATCTCCTGTTAACAGGGATTGGTTAAACAAATCAATCAGGGGGGTATCAATGACAGATCTGAGTTCTTTAAGAACTCTGGGATGGATGCCATCTGGACCCATTGCCTTATTTATCTTTAATCTTTCAAGTTCTTCTAAGACATCGGCTTCTAAGATCACTGGAGCTGAATCCGTACAGCTGGAAGCAATGCTATATCCCTCTATAGTATTATTTTGTAAGGTGTCCTTTGAGAAAACTGAACAGAAGTAGCTATTGAAATGGTCAGCGATCTCCTTATTCCCATTAATGCATGTATTACTCCCGGTACTAAGCTTTGTGATGCTGCAGTTTTTCTTCTTCCTATCACTAATATATCTGAAGAAGGTTTTATCCCCCTTCTTTACAGATTTTGCTATTTCTTCCTCTTTTGAGGCTTTAGCAGCATATATTATCTGTTTCGCCTCCTTCTGTCTCATTTTATACACCTCTCTATCAGCTATACTTCCAGACTCTTTATACCTCCTATAGGCAGCCTTTTTTTCATTGACTATAGCCCTTACATCATTGCTAAACCATAGCGGTTTCTTCTTCCTTTTACCTTTAGTTACTTGCTTTACATAAAGTCTTGTGGCTTTTAAGATGGCCTTTTTTAATACAGTCCACTGGGTGCTCGCTCCTGCCATTTTATCCCTCCCCTTTAATTCATTATTTAAATATTCCCCCATTGCATTAAAATTTGTTTTTCTGAAATCCAATACTTTGGTTGCAGTATAGGATTGCTCACAATCAGTTTTTACATCAAACCACAAACATAGATGGTCGCTGCAACCTAAATTTTCTCCCACCTTGACCTCTGAAACCCGATTCCCATTTGTAAAAACTAAATCTAGAATATTCTCCCCTCTAGTTGGTGTCTTAACTAGCTGTGCCATAGCTGCTCCTGTAAAGGCCTCTACTATATTCTTACTTTTGCATGTAAGGGCACTGGGGATATTCCAGTCAACATCAGGCATGTTGAAATCACCCATAACCACAATATCTCCCTTTACTGCCATTAGGGTAATCTCATCCACCATCTTGTTGTCATGTTCCTCAGATTGCCCTGGAGGCCTATAGATCACCCCAATTCTAATGACAGAACCGTCTTTATTTTGCATGCAAATCCAGAGGGTCTCCAGATCTTTACATGTATTTTGAATTAGTATTGTTTTTAGACTTTCTTTAACATAAATGGCTACTCCACCTCCCCTTCTCTCTATTCTATCCTTCCTATACAGTGTATATCCTGGTATGGATATTTCCCATTCATTGGAATCCTTAAACCATGTCTCAGTTATGGCAACCAGATCCAAATTATCTCTAGATATTATGGCCATTAACTCACAGAGCTTGTTGCTCAAGCTTCGAGCATTCGTGCACATTACCCGAAGAACATTATTTTCATTATTAGTTTGCCCCTTATCATCAACAACTACATCTATTTTATTTTCAGCTCCCTTTTCATAAGCTTCCAGAAACTGATGTATCCTCATTGGTCGGGGACAGAAATCCTCCACATCTGGTACATCTCTGTCCCCTTTACCTAGTTTAAATGCCTGTCCAAAAAAGCTCTGAATTCCTCACCGAGCACCTGGGTACCTCTGTATGATGGATGCAAACCATCCCTCTTAAACAACTCCCTATTAGACCATCTACTGACATCATGACTTACATAACCAAAACCTTCAGCTTTACACCACTGCCTTAACCACACATTAAACTCTCTGATACAACTTGTTTTACCCTCCTGGCCACAAACCGGTAACACCTCTGAGAAAGTCACTGAATCAGTTATTTTACCCAGCTCCACACTTAGACTTTGAAAATCTCTTTTTACTACATTAACATTTCTCTGGGACAGATCGTTTGTGCCAAGATGCACCACCACATCAACTTTATTACCTTTACTCACAGCCCTGACAATGTTTGTAATCCGCCTCCTGTCCCTGTGGGCAGTGGCTCCTGGAAGACACCTCATCACCTTCACCACATCCTTCCTCTGTCCCAAATCAACACCTCTGACAGCACAGATGATATACCCTGTTTGCTGTGTATTTCTGGGCATGTGTGCCTGACCAATATAAATAGCAAAGAATTGGAGAAATGTACATTATGGCAATATATTAATCCCAAAATGTTTTCTTAAATGTAGTCACATTAACTCCTCCCAATTATTTAAATAGATCTAATCCAAACATGACTAAGTCAGGGTTTAACTCAGCTGCCTTATCTTAATAATAAAACAGGACACTCTTACATTTCAGATTATACTTTTACAGGTCTTTAAAATTGATGTGGCTTTCTGGAAGTCGTCTCTGCTATTTAAAAGAAAATACTTTCATTTGCATATTTTCAAATTGCTAGGTGAGCAAGAGCTGGGCAAGTAATGGGCATTTCTCCCGTCATGTGGCGCTGGGGTCTTGAACTCAGCTTTTCAGCTGACAAGCTCAACATCTTTAACTGCTGAGCCATTGCACCCCCACTGTGTGTATATGTGGTGGGAGAGAATTCATGGTAAGTAGGGGTGGCATTTTTGTGCTAATGAAACCAGAAATGTGCAGTCAAGGTAGGCTTGAATAAAACTCTTTTACTGTAAGTACCTTCAGTCTAGTCTAGTTACAGTGTGCTGTTTAGCAATATGAAGACATTGGAGATGGAGTGGGATAGCCAGAACCTACATGCTACATACATATCTCAGCCTTGTTATTGCAGATGTTTCAGAAGTTGAAACTTCAAAGGTTTAAGGTGGAACTCATTACCGGACTCCATAGTGTCATCCCCAAACCCCCAACACTTTACCCATAGATTATCCATGGTTGACCTATTCAGATTCCTAAGAGGTCAGTAGGGGGCGAGTACAAGTGCACTAGAGTGCCTTCCGTCCCCTGTCCTATTGCTCACCTATATCCCCTATACCTTTCTTCTATTCCTATATCTCTTCTTCTATTCTTTCATTGATATGTTCTATTACTATATCTTCTTTTCTATTCTTTCTTAGATATATTTTACTATGAATAAATAAATATAAATAAACAAACAAACAAACAAACAAACGAGTTTTCGGAGAGGGGCGGCATAAAAATCCAAATAATAAAATAAATAAATAAATAAATAAATAAATAAATAAAGGTCATATTTTAATTTATAAGTAAGCATTCCAAAATATTTTATTGATTTGTTTATTTTATTAGTCAGGTTTATATGCTGCCCCTCTCTGAGGACATAGCCTGCATGTTTTGGATGATGGCTTCAACAGTCCTTGGATAGTGATTGTGCTGGCTGGCTGCGATGGATATCCCAAACTTCTGGTAGATGCAGTTCCATAATTTTCATGGTTCAAAGCTAAAACAGTAATTTTATAGTTCACAGGTCTCCTAATGATAAAAATGGAGCTAAGTTTTATAATTTATATGGAGATACCACTGAAAATGGCAGCTCTTTTTCAAATCTCTTCCTTCCTGTTTCCTATCCTACATAATTTACAAATGGGAAGTCAGTAGCATGATGCTACATTTCTAAAAGACCGTCTTTCCCAACTCAACATCTGCAAATGTGGATAAGTCCATATTTCTCAGAATTTGCAGCCAATTATATATGTCCAGAAATCCAGAGACCCATGCTTTCAGTTAATTCTGAATATTACCTTATTGAGAAAGTCTAATGCATTTTATAAGTTGGTGGGTGATGACATCTTAGCATTAAACATAGAAACATAGAAGACTGACGGCAGAAAAAGACCTCATGGTCCATCTAGTCTGCCCTTATACTGTTTCCTGTATTTTATCTTAGGATGGATATATGTATATCCCAGGCATGTTTAAATTCAGTTACTGTGGATTTACCAACCATGTCTGCTGGAAGTTTGTTCCAAGAATCTACTATTCTTTCAGTAAAATAATATTTTCTCATGTTGCTTTTGATCTTTCCCCCAACTAACTTAAGATTGTGCCCCCTTGTTCTTATGCTCACTTTCCTATTAAAAACACTTCCCTCCAGAAACTTATTTAACCCTTTAACATATTTAAATGTTTCGATCATGTCCCCCCTTTTCCTTCTGTCCTCCAGACTAAACAGATTGAGTTCATTAAGTCTTTCCTGATAGGTTTTATGCTTAAGACCTTCCACCATTCTTGTAGCCCGTCTTTGGACCCGTTCAATTTTGTCAATCTCTTTTTGTAGGTGAGGTCTCCAGAACTGAACACAGTATTCCAAATGTGGTCTCACCAGCGCTCTATACAGCGGGATCACAATCTCCCTCTTCCTGCTTGTTATACCTCTAGCTATGCAGCCAAGCATCCTACTTGATTTTCCTACCGCCCGACCACACTGCTCATCCATTTTGAGATTGTCAGAAATCACTACCCCTAAATCCTTCTCTTCTGAAGTTTTGCTAACACAGAACTGCCAATAAAATACTCAACAATTTGTTAGCAATTATAATTCCTGTCACTCTTACATGCCAGTTTCATCCAGGTGTGACTCATAGTTCTGATGTATTTTATTTTCTGATCCTTGCAGTTGGGTAATATGTTTTGTTTTGTTACACGTTAAGAACTGCAGAATTTGAGGAATTTCACACTTAAATGTGCCACTGCACTTGACTCCACTAATTTTTTTCCTTGCATGGTTCATATTCAGATTGGGTTGTATCTTTCCTTCTCTTCATCTCTGTTTCCTCAATTTCCTATTCTGGGCAATCCATTTCTTCATGGATGATATTCAAAACACAGGCTAAAGCTTTATTATGTTGGAGAGAAAAGCTGCACTTAATTACATCCTAAAATCCAGAGCTGGTAGTTAATGGAGATGAGTTCATTATTTTTAGCCCATGAGGGACTTTTAAAATTAAGCTTTGGTTGACACAATTTCTGTTTTTAATGCAATTATGAAATGAAAAGGATCTGGAAGTTATGGGTGAAGGAAGTTAGTACTCCCCGGTTAATAGTCAATAACAAATACTCATAACCAAGCAGTCTGTCTTTGATAAGTCTGAACAAATATTAATTGCATTTGGAAATCCTAGGGGAGAAACTTGGATTCCAATATATGAAAATGTGATTCAGTTAAACTGAGGCAGCTGAGTCGGCACAGAGTTGCCTTCGCTGGGAAACACAAAACTTCTTATTTCCACCAAAATGGTTTTACTTTTGGGGCCAAGGAACCTTTTGAAAACCTCTCAGTTGATCACTGTGTTCTGGCATCCTTTCACAAAAGCTTTGTTCCCAAAGCAGTGGTCACATTCCAACATCCTGCAATTCAACTCCTTAGAATCTTCCTTGAAATGGATGCATCAATTCCTGTACGAATATGTCAGGTCGCTGTGGTGGAACCGTGTGCACTTTCAAATCCTTTTTTGGAGATACGCGCCAACATTTATTTTCACAGCCCTGTTCTTGACTTTCCCCTTTATCTTCTTCTTCTTCTTTTTCTTGTTAAAGCAACAACACATCCTGAGCTTCTTGGCAAATGAAGTGCGAGTTTTGAAGACAGATGGACAGGGCTCAGTTGGAGAGGGAACTTGGGGCCAAAGACTAGAGAGGATGTTATTAAAGCATGAACAAGTATGTGCTGTCTTGGAAAATGCCATCCTTCAGGGTGGCTTGGAAAGGGGAGAATGAGAACAGGTGCCTGGCAACTTCAGTGTGGGCCTTATTCCAATTCATGATTATTGGTTCCCTACTTTATGGGCTGTACCAAGATAGGTGTCTCTTTTATATTATGTCCTTGAAATCATTTTTATACAGAAGCAGCTGGCATGTTAATAATAAAAAAAACCCCACTACCACTTGTTAAAGTGAGTTCTTGGCTGCTGCTACATACTGTAGGAAATTGTGCATGTGTATGTGTGTGTTTTGTGTTCAACAGAAGGACTTTTCTATGTGCGTCTTGATATCCAGGGTACTATTGGTTTGATTTGATTTTATTGAATTTGTATGCCGCCCCTCTCCGTAGACTCGGGGCGGCTAACAACAGTAGTAAAACAGCATATTAAAACAGTTAAAAACCCTTATTGTAAAACCAAACATACATACAGACATACCATGCATAAAATTGTAAAAGCCTAGGGGGAAAGAGTGTCTCAGTTGTTATTATTATTATTATTATTATTATTATTATTATTATTATTATTATTATTAATTAGATTTGTATGCCGCCCCACTCTGTAGACTCGGGGCGGCATACAAATGCCATGCCTGGCGGCAGAGGTGGGTTTTAAGAAGCTTACTAAAGGCAAGGAGGGTGGGAGCAATTCTAATCTCTGGGGGGAGTTGGTTCCAGAGGGCCGGGGCCGCCACAGAGAAGGCTCTTCCCCTGGGTCCCGCCAAGTGACATTGTTTAGTTGACGGAACCCGGAGAAGGCGCATTCTGTGGGACCTAACTGGTTGCTGGGATTCGTGCAGCAGAAGGCGGTCCCTGAGATATGCTGGCTGTTCTTCATTTTTTCAGCAAGAACAGCAGAAGACTCAGCAGGCTAATGACTGTCCTACAGGATTTGGTTGGATGACAGGACTGGATAATCCTTTTAGTTCTTAGGGACTTTTTAGTGGCTTTCAGTGTTTTGACCAACACATTCCTCTGGGTCAACTGACTGATTGTGGCTTGTTTCTCAAACTTGGCAGCTTTAATTTCAATCCTCAGAATTCTCCAGCCAGCATACATTGGAGCACAATGGTTCCACAGTTCAGAGATAATTTTCTCTCTCTAGTTATTTTTGTTTATAGGCAATCTCTAATTCTCCAGTGAAAATCCAAGTGCTATCAGTTTTGGGGCACTTCGTCAGCTGGAAAGTTACTTTGGCAAAACAGCCTGTATCTCAGTTGATGTTAACCAGATAATATGTGTCTAAAGTTTGTGATGATTCACAAAGTTCACCTGCAGAATCTGTTTATTTCAGCCTGTTATTTGTATTAGTCATCTGATTTATATTAACCAATGTTGTACCCTTCCCATACAATGGAAGACTGAGCTTGTAGGGTTTTTTATTCACCTGAAGCATGAGTAAGAGATGACTCTTATTTTATTTGTAGTTGATTATTTACCAAAAGTGACAGAGTGGGATGAGTATATGCAATGTGATTGACCCTATAGGGTTTTTTAAAAAAAAAAATAGTTGCAATCTTATTGGATATTGATTATTCTGGAAAATCTTTTTAGTCCTGGTGTGCTAATTAAGATATTTGGATGGGAAGATTGGAGGGTAACTATGGAACATAGTCTGACATTTGCTGTGTTTTACACTGTTAAATAGAGAAATTAATCTACTTATTTTATTAAAATAAATTTTGGAAATAGCGTAGACTAAGAATGAGGCAGCCAACATTATTTCTTAGCTTCACGACAGACCAGTGATTAGAAACTTAAGTACTCTTGTTTTAGTCTAACCCTAGTTTGTTATATGTAATAGCAATAGCACTTAGACTTATATACCACTTCACAGTGGTTTACAATCCTCTTTAAGTGGTTTACAGAGTTAGCATATCGCTCCCAACAACTTGTCTCCTCATTTTACCCACCTCAGATGGATGAAAGGCTGAATCAACCTTGACCTGGTGAGACCCGAACTGCCAATCTGCTGGCAGCCTGGAATCAAAAGAAGTAGGCTGCAGTACTGCATTCTAACCACTGTACCACTGTGGGTGTATATTTGTAAGCTAGTATATTGCAGATATGTTGAGACAATCATGAGTGACATTATAGTCAAGCATTTCTTCTGAAGAAGATTTCAGTAGATAGCATTGAAAAGTTGATGTGGGTGTATGTGTGTAGCAGTAACATATTGTACAGGAGCGTGGTGGAGCAGTCCAGGCAACAGGCTAAAAGCCAGGAAATTGTGAGCTCTATTAGACTGACTTATGGCCAGTCATTCTCTCTGGATCCCAAGGATGAAGGGAGGAGAAACAGCTTCTGAAAACCTTACCAAGAAATCTGCAGGAATTTGTCCAAGCAAACTCTAGGGATAGATAGATAGATAGATAGATAGATAGATAGATGGATGGATGGATGGATGGATGGATGGATGGATGGATGGATGGATGGATGGATGGATGGACGGACGGACGGACGGACGGACGGACGGACAGACAGACAGACAGATAACAACAACAATGATGATTTGAATAAACTAATTAATTAATTGACAATTATGGAACAACTAGCTTAAAAGGGAATTTCTATTATAGTGTTTGTTAATGAGCTAGATGAACTTCTAAGATTTTGGTTTGCTACTTCCCATTCCCTCTAGCTGCTAACTGCCCTAGGGTAATTTAATTAAAGAGTTTAGGAGCAAGAATCCCTACCGGTCTGACTCCATACTGGAATTTATCACTGATTTATTAAGTATCATTTAGAATTAGATTCATGTTGGGCTCAACTGGCTTCCTTCACAAAAATCAGAACTAGAACTAGCTAGACACTACCCATAAATCTTTCTCTGCAGAGGCCTTGGTGGGGAAGGGCATAGGAAAAAACATATTCCTTTCATTTCTCAATAAAATCTTCCTAGCCTTTGGGGATAAATAATTGCTTCTTAAATTCCACTGCCAAAATTAAAGGGAAAAACAAAACAAAACAACAGCACTCTGCATGAAAATGATAATAAAGATGTTGATAATGAGGTTAATGAAGGGAATACCCACCCCCCTCAAAATGGGGGGGGGGGAATTCTCCTAATTTTCCAGTTGAAGCCTATTGTTTCAGCTCTTTGATCTCCTGATTTATTTACATATTTGAATGACTACAAGATTTAACCAATAACTTAAAACCAGAAAGCTTTAAAGTTGCTGGTTCCAGACACCAGAATAACTTTCTGTCTTGTTTAGAGGTCAGGAGCTATAGTATTTTTAAAACAGAGTGTCTCAGGCTTGACAACTTCAAGATGTATGAAGTTCAGTTCCCAGAATCCCCCATACTGTCTGGGGAATTCTGGGAGTTGAAGTCCACACACCTGCCAGGGTTGAGAAACACTGCTTCCATAGCGATCCCTTGATTTGGTCACACAGGCTGTCATGTTTGCCCATATTCCATCTGATATTCAGATGACTGATTAGACAAAGATGTTGAGACTCTAGAAAGAGTGCAGAGAAGAACAGCAAAGAGGGTTAGGGGATTGGAGGCTAAAATATATAAAGAATGGTTGCTGGAATTGGGTATGTCTAGTTTAATTGAATCCCTTGTGTCCCAAGGCATGGGACGTCATATAAGTTGTTGTGGTTAGCTCTGGCCCAGCTCCTGCCCCAAGGACTGTGGATGTGGGGGAGACATCCACATGCTGCAGGCCTGTTTTGCCCCCAGTGGAATCTGCTGATGAAGGCTCCTCTGAAAACATGAGTGACAGGGAGGAGGAGAGTGTGGCAGACAGCTCAGAAGGAGATCAATTATCTAGCTCCTCCTTGGATTCAGAACAAGAGTTAATGATACAGCCATGCATACGGAGAGCGATGCATAGGCAACAACAACTGAGAGATTATTATCAAAGAAAATGAGGCCACCTGTGGTTGGGTGGGGCTGTGGTAATTAGTGAGGCTACTATAAATAGCAGCCTGTGGGTTTGGCCATTGTGGAGGATTATCTTATCCTTGTGTTTCTTGATTGCTTTACTGACTTTGACTTTTGTGTGCTGATTTTTCCTCGCTTTGAAACTAAACCAGAGCAAAGTGTGTTTCACTTTGTGAAAGAAGAAGGACTGTGAATTGCCTCACAGCTGCAAGCTAAGTATCACAGAATTGATAAGGGACTTGTACAAATTACCAGTTTGTTTGGAGACGAGTGCTCTTTGCTATACCAAAAGAGGGCTTGGTTTAAGTGAATTTTCATTATAAAGAACATTGTTTTGAATTTTCAAACGTGTATGTGTATCTGAAATTTGTACCTGTGAACTTTTGGGAGGAGTCTACCAGAGAGCCCGACAGAACATAAGTCGAATTTAATTAAATTAAATTAATGAAATTTAATTAACACGATAGCAGTGTTTCAATATCTCAGGGTTTGCCAGAAAGAGGGAGTCAACTTATTCTCCAAAGCTTTGTTTGTTTGTTTGTCTTCTATGTCGAACATTTCTAAACTAAAATGTTATAAAACGAAAAACCCCATAAAGATAAAAACAGACACCATCACACACATGCACATCATTCATAACATTCTCCATCTAGAATGTAAAAATTATGGCCCCCAAGCCTGCTGACACAGCCAGGTCTTCGTGGCCTTACAAAAGGCCAGCAGGGTGGGAGCGGTTTTAAGGGTACAACAAGAAGCAATGGGTGGAAACCAATCAAGAAGAAAAACAACCCAGAACTAAGGAGAAATTTCCTGACAGAACAATTAATCAGTGGAACTATTTGCCTCCAGAAGTTGTAAATGTTCCAACACTGGAAATTTTAAAGAAGGTATTAGGTAACCCTTTGTCTGAAATAGGGCAGTGATGGCAAACCTATGGAAACATGTGCCATAGATGATGGGACCTGAGGTGTTGCCCTATGTCAGCTCCAGCACACATGTGTGTGCTGACCAGCTGATTTTCGGCCTTCTTAATCAGCTGTTTAACTCTCCCCAGGCTTCAGTAAAGTCTCCTTAACCCTGGGGCCAGGGAAAAACAGCCCAATGGGCCAAACAAAAGTTTGGAAATGAACTTCTGGTTGGCCCATTGGGCCATTTTTCGCCATCCCCATGCTTCAGGAGGCTTTCCTGAACTGTGGGGATGGCAAAAAGCAGTCCAAGGGATCAAGCAGAAGTTTGTTTCCAAACTTCCTTTGGGCCAATTGTTCTGTTTTTTCACTGTCTCTAGGCTTCAGAAGTTTGGACGCTGCAGTGAAGCCTGTGCACATGCTTGGGGGGGGGGGGTCAGCATGGGGGGGATTATGCACCTGCATGGGGGAGAGGGCATGGATGTGCCAAAAAATGTTCACCATCACTGGTATAGGGTTTCCTGCCTAAGCAGGGGTTGGACTAAAATACCTCCAAGGTCCCTTCCAACTCTGTAACATTGTTTTGTTCTATTCTCATTCCCCTTTAAAAACAGGAAACAGTCAAGTACAGTGGTATCTCTACCTAAGAACGCCTCTACTTAAGAACTTTTCTAGATAAGAACTGGGTGTTCAAGATTTTTTTGCCTCTTCTTAAGAACCATTTTCTACTTAAGAACTGTGTTCAGTTCTGAAGACCTCACCTACAGAAAGATATTGACAAAATTGAACGGGTCCAAAGACGGGCTACAAGAATGGTGGAAGGTCTTAAGCATAAAACATATCAGGAAAGACTTAATGAACTAAATCTGTATAGTCTGGAGGACAGAAGGAAAAGGGGGCACATGATCAAAACATTTAAATATGTTAAAGGGTTAAATAGGGTTCAGGAGGGAAGTGTTTTTAATAGGAAAGTGAACAGAAGAACAAGGGGACACAATCTGAAGTTAGTTGGGGGAAAGATCAAAGGCAACATGAGAAAATATTATTTTACTGAAAGAGTAGTAGATCCTTGGAACAAACTTCCAGCAGACGTGGTTGGTAAATCCACAGTAACCGAATTTAAACATGCCTGGGATAAACATATATCCATTGTTAGATAAAATACAGGAAATAGTATAAGGGCAGACTAGATGGACCATGAGGTCTTTTTCTGCCATCAGACTTCTATGTTTCTATGAACCCGAGCCCAGAAAAAATTCCCAGGAAATTTGAGGGTGTCAGGAAGGCCCGTCCAATTTCCTGCCATTCCCCTGGGTTTCTCTCTCTGGTGCCATATATGGGAGGCAGCCTCATGCGGGGTGTATGGGAGGCGTGTGCTCCTCCTCGCCGCCTCAGAGTCCCTCTTTTTTTTAAGCCTTAAAGTCTGGGATTTTTTTGATTCCCCCCACCTCACCTTCTTCCTTCAGCAGTGACTCTTCTCCTCCTCTTCTTCCTCTTCCTCCCACCCAAATTCCGAGCTTTTATTTCTCTTCTAATGGGTTTGCACACATTATTTGCTTTTATATTGATTCCTATGGGAAAAAAATGCTTCTACTTACAAACTTTTCTACTTACGAACCTGCTCACGGAACGAATTAAGTCCTTAAATAGCGGTACCACTGTATGCGTAACTACTAAAGATCTTTGCAAGACTGGAATGTTGTATAGGTCTGGTTTATCCTATTTGGATAAATACAAGCTTCGTGCCGTGAAGAAGTGACAGAGATGTAAACTCTCCTGAGACTAAAATGGCAAGGGCTAAAAATGTGAAAATGGCAGCACAAATGTGCAGTCTTGGACACCCCATTGACTTTTTCACCCTCTGGGATGCCCCCTGAAGCCCCTGTGTGATACTTCAGGTTAGACACCATCAAACATCACATTCTTTATTCCGTCTCAACTCCAAGCAGTGTATTTACTTTCTCCTTCTGTTCTACGTCTGAGTCACGGCCTTTCCTTCAAGATATCCCAGAGCTATTTTATCCATTATGGTTCTTTTGCAGCATATCTAATGAATTTTATATAATCCCCTTTTACAGAATCCTACTTTGGACTAAGCTAGATTTAGCTCAGTGGGGCTTCTTTTGAACAGATGCGTATAGTGATATCGAAATAAAATTAGGTTGAATACTACCGATTCATGCATTGCATTTGTTTGCTCCTTAAGAAAGGAGAATTTCTTCTCTCCAAATTAGGAATAGTAGTTTTTGAGAATGGATTTGAAACATTTATATAACCTATCATGACACTTAAACCAGGGATTCTTAGATCTGGCCCATGGAGCTGCCCTCAAAATAGCAAAGGATTAGCTCACAGCGCCTCTGCCAGTGAAAACAAAGCTTGTGAGGGCTGCGCATGGCCTTTTGGAGCTCTGTTTTTAGCCATGATGGCCTCTTGCAGCTCTCTGCCAGTGAAAATGGAGCTTGAGAAGTGCATTTTCACTAGCAGAGGGTTAGCAAAACAAACTAACAGCAAAAGAAAAGGAGAAATGTTTTCCCTTTTGCACTTGAGCATGCAAGAAAGGATAGGAAAAGGAAAGAGGAAAGAAAAAGAAGGGAAGATGAGAAGGGAGCAAAGGAAAAATAAGAAAAGAGGGGAAAGAAGAAAAAAGAATGAAGAGGGAAAGAAGGAAGGGAGGGAGGGAGGCAAGGAAGTAAGGAAGGAAGGAAGGAAGGAAGATTATAATGTAAATGTGAGGATCTGAGGAAAGTCCTGCCTTAACACTTGGTCTCCACAGGTGGTCCTGACACAGGTGATGTTGAGCTGTCCACACACACCCTGACCACCCCTACTCTCCTCCCCCAGGTCAAACCCAACCCTGATGTGACCCTCAATAAAATAGAATTTGACACCCCTGACTTATACATTTGCAGATCTGGTACCATTTCTACCCCAGTCAAAATGTTTGTTAGCAAAAGTAACATTCATATTGTTTGTAGTACAATGAAACTTTTCTTCAGATGTTCAATAGATACAATGTCAAATCTAATCCCATGTGATTGCTATAGGGAAGATATCAGAATGTGGTAGGATCTGAAGATCCTATGCTACCATAAAACTTGATTGAACAATTCAGTTCAATTAGCATTTTTCCATGGTACCTGTAAGGCTTGATCGATTGATTGATTGATTGATTGAATGATTGGATTTCTATGCCACCCCTCTCTGAAAACTTGGACAGCTCACATTTAATTTGATAGTAAATAATACATTTTAAAGTTCTGTTCTAGATCTTGTGCTATTGGAGGGATAACTAAAGGATTGACAATGGGGGAAAAAAGTAAACTCCTAATTTGAATATGGGAAATTAATGTGTTAACATGGGATTTGATCAAATTATATTGGTAGTTACATATGAAACTGAGCTGTTTATTTTGGTAGACAACAAAAACCTAACATCAGCCAAGAGTGTTTACATATATATTATTTTATTACATCTATAATATTAATAGAACTGTAGGTTCAAGATTAAGATAAATTATTGTTCTTCTCTATTCTGCATTGGCTAGGTAGCATCTAGAATATTGTGGTCAGTTCTGAGCACCACATTCTAGAGGGAAACTTTACAAGCTGGGATTTGTCCAGAGTAAAGCCATGATGATATGAGGTCTGGGGAAAAAAATAAGTGGAGGATGCTTGGATCTGGAGAAGATGGCAAAGAAATATGGCTATCTTCAAGAATTTGAGGGGATGTCAGATGGAAATAGAATAGAATTGTTCAGAAAGTCATGGCAAGGAACAATGGATTTATCTCACAAGATACAACTTCAAATAAAAAACCCCTAATACAGGTAATAGCAATACCAATAGCATTTAGACTTATATACTGCTTCACAGTGCTTTACAGACCACTCTATGTAGTTTTACAGAGTCAGCTTATTGCCATCAATCTAGGTTTTATTGGACAGCTGTCTGCAAGGAATATAAATCTTTCCATTTCCCACCATCCAGTCAGAACTGAAGAAGCTTCTTAGATGAGAAGTGAAATGTCTTCACAGAAAAAAAAAACCCCAAGAAAGTCCAGTTGCCTCCTGAAATGCACCTTTATATCATAATAGTGGGTTTCTGGATTGGAGAATTGGTCTAGAAACACTGGAGAAGATGGAACATTTATGCATTCGCTGAATTAATTCTTTTTCCAAATTAAAAGTGGTTTGTGTTGATGGAACAGGGTTCATTGAAGCCTACACAATGATTCACCTTTCCCATATTCTTGCTATTTTATTTTTGATTCTATTAACAGGCTATAGAAAGCTTTGCTTGCAAGAATTGTACCAGTGTAGGTGCTGCTATTATTCTTATCCAACAAATAATGGGAAATCAATGTAAATGTAGCACTGCTTTATATTTCAGCTGTACATGCACTGCCATCAAGGAAGTAAGAGTTATGGTCTTCCAGTGGGTTGTAGCTCATCCAGGTTATATATGTCAACTGTGCCAGAATTACTTTCATGGAAGCAAAGTACCCTTTGCTGAACATAAGGGTAGTGGGAATTTTGTTATATTTGCTTACATTCTCCAGATTTAGCTTCACGGAATGACAACACAGGGACCGCTACAGTTGCCAACAGAGCTGGAATAATTTGCCCTTTGTTGTTTTCAAGTCACAGCTTTCATATCCATTTGTCAGGATAGATTACTGGCTCTTTGCTTGCTTGTTTGGTTGCAGTCTTTTTCCTTTAGCAACCACTGTTCAGTTTGTGTCATAAACGAGTCACAATAATTGTCAGCCAAAGACCCATCACTCTAATATGTAATGAAAGTTTTCCTATTGCAAGGGTATCTGGGTATGAGCAGGAAGATACACAATGCAGGACTGTGAGCACATTTGTTTCCTAACCATCTCTCAATAAGAAACTTGGAGACTCCATAGAGCCATCATGACTAATACTGTCCATTCAATCATCTGTCCTCTTTTAAAATCATCTGCACCAATAAACATTGCTCTCTCAAAACAATGAGGTCTCTAGAGTAATGGAGAGCCTGTTAAAAACATACAAACTCAGATGAGACTCCCTTGGTAGCATTTTGGCAAAACCTGACTTATCTAAAGCAGCCAAGATACAACATAATTGGCAATAACAACATCAATATGGTGTAACTGGGCTCCTGGGAAAGCATTAACAGCTGGACAGCCATGCAAAGCCATAGCTCATATATCATTGACCTATAAAATTATGCAGCTGATGTTTCATCCTAGTATTTGGAGATGTAGGTGCTTTGATGGGGAACAGACCTCACCTGAATCCTGGACAAGACTGAGTGGTTTTGAGTTTTGGGAAATTTTGTTTCTCTGACTTCACCCACCTTTGGTACTGGATGGAATAGAACTGACCAAGCCAGATCAAATACATAATCTATGGATTGTTTTAGACTCATGACTGTCTTGCTTGAGGATGCCCTTGTGGATTCATAAACCTGGTCCCCTTGTTGATAACCTTTTGCTCTAGGAAGATGCTCCACTTCTCCAAAAATTATAATGTTGTCCTCAATCTAGTTGACAACCTTGAAGCCTCCAAAATAGTCCAAGCCATTAAGTACCTGCTCTATGAATTTGTCAGATTGTCTTTTGTGATGAAACCCTTAGACCATTCTGAGAAAAAGCAAAAATTGTTTGGAAAGTCAGTACTGGTTCTGCCTTCCGTCATGTCATAAATAGAGTTATTTAAAGTCAGAGTAATTTCATGTTGCTGTCAGATTTCCCAATTCATATTTCTGAAAGTCACAGCTGTTACTGACAAGGACAGAAACAGAGTAGGAAAATGCCACTCTACAGTTCATGAAAGAAGAATGGATTGGAAATGAAACAAATAAGCACATATTCAATTTTATACGGCAGTGATGGCGAACCTATGGCACAGGAGCCACAATTGGCAGCTCAACTCCAACGTGTATGTATGTGCTGGCCAGAGGATTTTGGCTTGCACAGAGGTTCTGTAGGGCATTTTTGGCTTCCAGAGAGCCTCCGGGAGGATGGGAGGGGTATTTTACCCTCCCACAGCTCCGATGAAGCCTTTGAGCCTGGGGAGGACAAAACACGAGCCTACTGGGCCCACCAGAAGTTGGGAAACAGACTGTTTCCAGCCTCCAGAGGGCCTCTGGGGGGCGGGGAAACCTGTTTTTGCCCTCCCCAGGCATTGAATTATGAGTGCGGTAACTTGGGCATGCACAATAGTGCACACCCAAGCTCTTTTGGCACCCGAGGAAAAAAAGGGTTGCCATCACTGTTATAGGTAAGAAAATTCATTCTTAGGTGAGAATGGCAGAGGCAAAAGTAGCACATCTTAAGGATGCCGTGTTGATGAGGCCAGATTTCTGGTAGTGTTTTCTTCTAGTTAGAACCTGATGGTGGGGAACAGGGAATGTGCTTTCAGTTTTATATTCATAAATTTGTGAACATATGCTGAGACCCATAACTCACTGTGGTATATCAAATGAAGATCTTATGGAAAATCTTTTTTTGAACCATCTTCAGAAATCCCCAGAAGAAAGGAATGTGTTTGTCCTTTTGCCTTCATCTTATGCTACAAAAGACTCCTGCCTAGGTATCTTTTTTCTTGAAATAGAACTCCTTACCAAATCACAGAAGTTGTTAAAATCTTGGTTGCCATGTTTTGGTTTCATATGATTTGATAGTGGTTTGACTTCATTCAGAGCTAGCCTTGGAACAAGAGGTACCTCTGAACTGTCCGTGGTGCTGATCACCTGCATTGTCTTTTGTACTTTTAACATCTCTTGTAGGAGGAAGTTGGGACAGAATATATTCTGTTCCAGCATCCTTCAGATCTCTCACCTACTTGCTATATCATTTTTTATATTCAAATATAATGTGTTGTGGCTTTAAAGCCATATGCCTGCGCCTGAAACTTTGTGTACAGTTCCAGAGCCACTCCCCAAATGGTCATAAAATCACAATTTAAATGCAATGAAGATAACATTATTTAAAAATATGGGCAATCATCTTAATAATCATATTTATTTAATTAGATGAATTAAAGCGTCAAAAAGGAAGTAAATATCAAGAAGACCTTGATTATATATGTTTATTTTATTTTTTGGTCATATTGGCTTCTTAAAGTACAATTCAAGGATAAGTGTAGATCTTCAGCCATCTCTCCCTCTCTCTCTCTCCCTCCCTCCCTCCTTCCCCCCCCTCTCAGCTATAATTTGTATTTTGACAATACTTTAAAAGACAATACTTTTAAAGGATAAATTGGTAATGCATATTTCAATGTGCACATTCCCCCAAAGTATCACTTAAATGTGCATTTAAAAATGAATGTAGGTTCAGTTAAACTTTTGAGAACATTTATCAGGTGAATTATTATGCTATATTTCAATGATAGGTACCAATATTTCTTATAGAAATTCACAGAGGTTGAAATCTTCAAAATATTTCTGCTTTCAACCCCTCTCTACCAAGAGGGGCGGCATACAAATCTAATAAATTATTATTATTATTATTATTATTATTATTATTATTATTATTATTATTATATACATGCACAAACATATAGATAACTTTCTTAACAGTAATTAATTCTCAGACTAGTCTCAAGACACGTAAAGATGGTCTGAGATTTTCAGAAAGCAGCTAAACAATTTAGGTAGAGAGAAATAGAAGAGTCATAGACTTGTCAGTAGGTGAGGAAGAAAAATAACACTGAAAAAAATAATTTTTACAACCCTGGAGCAGTGCGCAAAAGACATTATATTTTGTTTCAGTGTGTTATTTCCCCCCCACTTCTATTTGTCAAGTATCTATCCAGAAGCAATATCAACTGAATTCCTGATTCATTTCTTTCCTGTGCCTTTTTATATTTGCGGTTTCCCAGGCCAGCTTCTTGAATATCTATCTGTCTGTCTGTCTGTCTGTCTGTCTGTCTGTCTGTCTGTCTGCCTGTCTACCTACCTACCTACCTACCTACCTATCTCTCTATCGCTATCTATCATCTATCATCTATCGCTATATGTAAAGCTATCTATCTGTATAACAGAATAACAGAGTTGGAAGGGACTCTGGAGGCCTTCTAGTTCACCTACTGCTCAGGCAGGAAACCCTATACCCATGGTGGCACATCTACGGTATGTGTGCCACTGGTGGCACAAGGAGCCATATTACAGGGAACGTGAGGTGTTGCCCTTTGTCAGCTCCAGTGTGCAAGCACATGCTTTACAGCTGATTTTTGGCCTTGGGGAAGGCCATTTTGCCCTCCAGAGGCTTCAGGGAAGCTTCCCTGAAGCACCAGAATGCAAAAAACAAAAAAAGTCCAACGGGCAAATTGGAAGTTTGGTAAAATGAATTTCCAGTCTGCCTGCTGTGCTGTTTTTTGCACTCTGAGGCTCCAGAAAGCTCCCTAAAGGATCCAGCATGCGAAAAACAGCATAATGGGTAAATCGGAAGTCAATTTTCCCAAACTTCTGGTTTGCCCATTTGGCCATTTTTTTCACCTTCTCAGGCTTCAGTGAGGCCTGTAGGCATGCACAGGGATGGGCGGGGGGATTGAGAGCATGAGCAGGGGCAGCATGGGGAGGGTGCACATGCGTGGGTGGAGAGAATGGGTGTGGGCACATGCTCACATGTACACACACCCTTTTGGCATGCGAACCAAACTAGCTTTGCCATCACTGTCCTATACCATTTCAGACAAATGGTTGTCCAATCTCTTCTTTTCCAATCTATATCTGTGTCTATGTTATTATTATTGTTGAAAGGGACCTTACAGGTCATCAAGTTCAACCCCCTGCCTGAGCAGGAAAACCTACAGCACCCCAGCCAAATGGCAGTCCAATCTCCTCTTGAAAATGTCCAAAGTTGGGGAGTCCACAACCTCCGCTGGCAGGCCGTTCCACTGGTTGATCACTCTCACTGTCAGGAAATTCTTTCTTATCTCCAGGTTGAATCTTTCCTTGGTCAGTTTCCAACCGTTGTTCCTCGTCCGGCCCTCTGGTGCCCTGGAAAACAGTGTGTCCCCCTGCTCTCCGTGGCAACCCCTTAAGTAACTGTATACAGCTATCATGTCTATGTTTATGTTTATATCTCATATTTTATGTTTATATGTCTATGTCTATGTTTATATCTCATCTGTATATTATATCTGTACATATAGTGTGTGTGTGTGTGTGTGTGGATGTGGATGTGTGTGTCGCATATCTGTCTCATCACTGTTGAAAATATGATAGTATCAGGTTCTACGAGCCAGGATTCAGGCATAAATAATGAACCTTCTTATTTTTATGACTTAATTTAATAACTGGCTAAGCATTGGCAAAAGTTTTACAGTCCAAGCTTGGGTAGAGAAGAATATTACAAAGAAGGAGTTAGTTATTTGAATGCCCATGGTCACTTTAAAGATGCAAGAGTCTTTTTTATGCATGGTGGTTCAAATGCATATCCTTTTCTTCTTGCTTTTTCAGTGAGTCAAAAGATTCTTATATATGATGTCTTTCAGCTTTGAAAAAGATCAAGTGGCCTGCAAAACACTGGTCCCCACCTTGCTTTTGATATATATGAAAAATCTGGATAGAATTTCAGGCTTTTTCATCATCAACCAAACACACACCCATATGTTCTACCTAATAGCTTGCCTGGTTAATTGCTTGCAGAATGGAACATCCATAGATAATCAAAAGAACCATATGAACTTTGAATTGTTCTCTGATGGAATTTTATACAAAATAAAGAAAAGTCAAACAATTTTGGGTGACGACATGGGTGGGAAAAAATCTAAGGTTAGCAATACTTCAGTAGGCAAACATTAGAGTATAAAGGGCAAGAGTTTCCAAGAAGTTTCCATAGAAACATAGAAATCTGACGGCAGAAAAAGACCTCATGGTCCATCTAGTCTGCCCTTATACTATTTTCTGTATTTTATCTTAGGATGGATATATGTTTATCCCAGGCATGTTTAAATTCAGTTACTGTGGATTTATCTACCACGTCTGCTGGAAGTTTGTTCTAAGGATCTACTACTCCTTCAGTAAAATAATATTTTCTCATGTTGCTTTTGATCTTTCCCCCAACTAACTTCAGATTATGTCCCCTTGTTCTTGTGTTCACTTTCCTATTAAAAACACTTCCCTCCTGGACCTTATTTAACCCTTTCATATATTTAAATGTTTTGATCATGTCCCCCCTTTTCCTTCTGTCCTCCAGACTATACAGATTGAGTTCATTAAGTCTTTCCTGATACGTTTTATGCTTAAGACCTTCCACCATTCTTGTAGCCCGTTCCAAGATATTCTCAGTATGCCAGATGGCTAAAAGAATCCAGAAGAAAAAATGGAGAGAAGAATGAAAGAACATGACTATTGTTATAAAACATTCTGTAGACATCCAGATCATGACCTCACATATAAAGATCTTCCATCATTTACTAAGAATGGGGAAAAATCCAAGAATTTCGCTTGTGCCTATTTTCAGAGATATTTGTTTCTTTGAAGAGTTTCCAATATTTTATCTAATGCATTTACTTTGGAACAGTCATTTCATGAATAACAGCTACATCTCCTCTCCACCCTTCAATTTCTTAAAAATTAAATTAACCTTAATGGGGTAGATGTATCCATCAATCCTTTTGAACTGATGAGTTTGCTCGACACAGAATTATTGATTTCTATCCCTCTATTTCTATCAGTCACAATTAAAGAACACCCCTGAATAAAAATAATTTTTAATGGTCATCATATATGGAATCCTGTGGATGTTTGTGGATTGTCTTCTGCAGAAAACACAGCAAATGTCTATGTCTCAGTTGGTTGTCCCAAAGGTGCTTTTTCAAGAGGCAATTGGACTTCATTGTTTTTCTTTGAAGATGTTTTGTTTCTCATTCAAGAAGCTTCTTCAGCTCTGACTGGATGGTGAGAAATGGAAGGATTTACTGTATTTTTCAGTCTATAAAATGCACTTCCCCCCACAAAGAAAATTTGGATGGAAAGCTCTGTGTGTCTTATAGAGTGAATGTTGCCAAAGCCCTGCCCACCTAGCAGCCCCCACCCGTCCCAGCAATTTGCCTCTTTCTCAGCAATTTGGCTCCTTGCAGCAAACAACAAACAGCCTAATCAGCTTCAGCACAGCCTGATTTAGCATGAACAGCTGATTGGTGGTTGGATTGGCCTCCCAGAATACTGATGATCAGCTGTTTCAGACTGTGCGAATCGCTGTCCATCATCACATCATAGCCTATTGCCACTGCTGTGTGCCCCATTTTCAGCCTCCATGCACCCCATATTTGGCCTCTTACCATTCCATTTTTTTTCTCTGTGTTCCCCATTTTTGGCCTCCGCATGTCCCATTTTCAGCCTGTTCTAGGTGGCACCATCTAGAACAGGTTGAAAATGGGACATGCAAAGGCCAAAAATATGATGCGTGGAGTCCAAAAATGGTGGCAATAGGTGGTGGTGGCAATGAATGGTGATGGCAGCAGTGGGTTGTGGCAATCCCCACAGTCCAAACAAGATTCTCAGAGGACAATCCTAGTGCCAATCACCTGCTGTTGCTAAATCAGGCTGTGCTGAAGCTGACCAGGGATTTTGCTGCATGGAGGCAAATTGCTGGGAGGCAGAGACATAATTTGTTGATGTTGTTGTTTTCCTCCCCAAAAGCTGGGTGTGTCTTATGGTCTGGAACTTCTTATAGTGCGAAAAATATGGTACATTCCTTATAGACAGATGGTCATTTGCATTGTTTTAGAGTCATTGAATCCACTTGGAGGTTTATATGTGTCCTCAGGGTCACCTGAGTAATGCAAATGAATGTGGAATCTTCTTGGAACTTCTGAAAGGACTGTATTGTAGACTGGAGATAGATGACATCATATTATATATCTCCAGTCAAGAGAGAACAATCTTTTATGTTCTTTTATGGTATGAGTGGCTGATGTGATGCTACTGTAAAATGCAGTTCTGCATGTAAAACAAAACAAATCTGATACCTAATAAGCATTTGGTCTGTTTACAATTTGCATTGTTTTTGCAAACTTCCAAGGGTATTCTTTTAATGTAGAATGGAAAAGCCTAATTTAAATAAATATTGTCCAAGGTGAAGGCTATCACGTTAAGGGATAGATACATCTACCTTTCTTCAATCAGTTACAGCCTAACGGGACCAATGCAAGAATATCTAATTACATATGAAATTTATTTTTAAGTATGGGCAAACATCTCCATCTGTTTATAAAATGGCTTAAACAAATCTGTCACTTTTTAGGATTTGATCACCTACAATATTTTCATTCATCTATTTGCCAGGTTTGAATTGTAGACGCTAGAATAGGAATAGGAATGGGAATAAGAATAGAATAGAATAGAATAGAATAGAATAGAATATTGGCCTAGTATGATTGGACACACAAAGAAATTGTCTTGGTGCAATGCTCTCAGTGTACATAAAAGAAAATATACATTTGTGAAGAATCATAATGTACAACAATAATTGTCATAGAGTTCAAATAAGCAATAGAATGGAATTTTTTTATTGGCTCACTGTGATTGGATACAATAAATTTGTCTTGGTGCATATGATCTCAGTGTACATAAAAGAAAATATATATTGGTCAAGAATCATAAGGTACAACACTGAATGATAGGGTCAAATGTAAGCTTATCTTTATAACTCCACGTTTCACTTTGACCCATCTGCAAAAATGGTCAAAATGAAATGTAACGAATTGAAGGAGAAATGCAATCCTTACTAAACGTAAATTCAATTTTGTCTGAGCAATAATATATGGGAGGGGAAAAAAATAAAACAATCTTTTCTTGTTTTTTACCTTGATTTAGGCTTGGGTTTCAGCTTTTTGCTATTTTTATCTTTTGCGCACAGGATAATTGCAAAGTTCAAGAAAACGTTCCCTCTTGTCTTTGCAGTAACTTTCCCATTTCTTTATTAGTAAAAAGTGGGGAGGGGGAGCAAAACCCAAACTTCTACTGTTCTTGACAGCCCTCTAGAGAGAAACAAAAGGATTTAATTTCCTCGCTGTGTCTAATGCACAGTTAAATTCTACAGTGAATGAACCTATTCATCAGGACAACCCAATGTGAAAATTAGCTGGGTGACATTTGCAAATCGGGGGAGGAGGAGGAAGCGAGTTCTTAAAAAAGATCTTTGGGGGTGGGAGATTGTGAAGTGGGGCTCACCCACTTGAAGTATGATGAACTACAACTAATAGAATCAGATAATAATAATCAGATAATAATAATCAGAAGGAATGTGCAGGAGCCTCAGTGGCACAGTGGTTAGAGTATAGTACTGCATAGAAACATAGAAACATAGAAACATAGAAGAAAGACGGCAGAAAAAGACCTCATGGTCCATCTAGTCTGCCCTTATACTATTTTCTGTATTTTATCTTAGGATGGATATATGTTTATCCCAGACATATTTAAATTCACTTACTGTGGATTTATCTACCACGTCTGTTGGAAGTTTGTTCCAAGGATCTACTACTCTTTCAGTAAAATAATATTTTCTCATGTTGCTTTTGATCTATAAGGGCAATATAAGGGCAGACTAGATGGACCATGAGGTCTTTTTCTGCCCTCAGACTTGTATGTTTCTAAGTTTCTATGTTTCTATCTTTCCCCCAACTAACTTCAGATTGTGTCCCCTTGTTCTTGTGTTCACTTTCCTATTAAAAACACTTCCCTCCTGGACCTTATTTAACCCTTTAACATATTTAAATGTTTCGATCATGTCCCCCCTTTTCCTTCTGTCCTCCAGACTATACAGATTGAGTTCATTAAGTCTTTCCTGATACGTTTTATGCTTAAGACCTTCCACCATTCTTGTAGCCCGTCTTTGGACCCGTTCAATTTTGTCAATATTTTTTTGTAGGTGAGGTCTCCAGAACTGAACACAGTATTCCAAATGTGGTCTCACCAGCACTCTATATAGCAGGATCATAATCTCCCTCCTCCTGCTTGTTATACCTCTAGCTATGCAGCCAAGCATCCTACTTGCTTTCCCTACTGCCTGACTGCACTGTTCACCCATTTTGAGACTGCAAGCTACTTCTACTAATCACTGGCTGTCAGCAGTTTGGCAGATGGAATCTCCGTAGGCTCAAGTTTGACTAAGCCTCCATCCTTCCAAGGTCGGTAAAATGAGGACCCAGATTTTGGGGGGCAATATGCCGACTCCCTGCAAACCATTTAGAGAGCACTGTGAAGCGGTATATAAATCTAAATGTTAATGCTAATGCAGTAGCAGGTCTCTTATTGAAAACTTCCCCCCGTCCAGCTTATCCATTTCGTACAAACCCAGGTAGAAGACTAGAAGAGGGTCATCATGTACAGGTAGCCCTTGACTTACAACAGTTCATTTAGTGACTGTCCTAAGTTACAACGGCAGCATGTCCAGTCAACGAAGCAGTGGAAGTGATGTGCCGGTGTCTGGAGGCTGTTGGGGACTGGATGGGTGTCAACAGACTCAAACTCAACCCTGATAAGACGGAGTGGCTGTGGGTTTTGCCTCCCAAGGACAATTCTATCTGTCCATCCATCACTCTGGGGGGGGGATTATTGACCCCCTTGGAGAGGCTCCGCAACTTGGGCGTCCTCCTCGATCCACAGCTCACATTAGAGAAACATCTTTCAGCTGTGGCGAGGGGGGCGTTTGCCCAGGTTCGCCTGGTGCACCAGTTGTGGCCCTATTTGGACCGGAAGTCACTGCTCACAGTCACACATGCCCTCATCACCTCGCGGTTTGACTACTGTAACGCTCTCTACATGGGGCTACCTTTGAAGAGTGTTTGGAAACTTCAGATCGTGCAGAATGCAACTGCGAGAGCAATCATGGGCTTTCCAAAATATGCCCGTGTTATTCCAACACTCTGCAGTCTGCATTGGTTGCCGATCAGTTTCCGGTCACAATTCAAAGTGTTGGTCATTACCTATAAATCCCTTCATGACACTGGACCAGGATATCTGCGAGAGTGCCTTCTGCCGCACAAATCCCAGCGGCCGGTTAGGTCCCACAGAGTTGGTCTTCTCCGGGTCCCGTTTATTAAACAATGTCGTCTGGTGGGGCCCAGCCTTCTCTGTGGTGGCTCCGACCCTCTGAAATCAGCTCCCTCCAGAGATTAGAACTGCTCCCACCCTCCTTGCCTTTCGTAAACGTCTTAAAACCTACCTCTGTCGTCAAGCGTGGGGGAACTGAGACATCTTCCCCTGCCTATGTAGTTTTTGTGCATGATATGACTGTATGTATGTTTTATATATTGGGGTTTCTTGCTTTTTAGACTTTTTAAATGTAGTATTGTTATTTTAGATTCTAATTATTAGATTTGTCATTATGTATTGTTTTTATCACTGTTGTGAGCCGCCCCGAGTCTATGGAGAGTGGCGGCATACAAATCTAATAAATATTATTATTATTATTATTATTATTATTATTATTATTATTATTATTATTAATAGTAGTAGTTCTGCTCATATGCACAGAAGCATCCTGGTCGTGTGGGTAGAGCCACCACTGCCGCTACCAGTTTGCAGAACTGGGCTGAACCAAGAGCAACCCAAAGCTGAACAGCGATGAGAAAAAGTGACTTATGGCCATTTGTCACACTTACGACAGCCTCTCCGTGACCACAAAATCAAAATTCAGATCCTTGGCAACTGGTTCGTATTTATGACAGCTGTAGTGACCCAAAGTCATGTGACCCCCTTTTGTAACTTTCTCTTGATGAGCAAAGTCAAATGGGGAAGCAGCTTCATTTAGCAACCATGTTACTAACTTAACGGCTGCAGTGATTCTCTTAACAGCAACAGTGATTCACGTAACAATGGTGGCAAGAAAGGTCATAAAAATGTGGCAAAATTCACTCAACAAATATCTCACTCGGCGACAGAAATTTGGGGCTCCATTGTGGTCGTTAGTCGAGCACTACCTGTCCAAATATCGATTGAGGTTTCATCTTTCTATGGACAAATTTGGCCTGAAGAAGTGAAAATACAATAATACCTCGTCTTACAAACTTAATTGGTTCCGGAAGTAGGTTCTTAAGGCGAAAAGTTCATAAGACGAAACATTGTTTCCCATAGGAAACAATGTAAAAGCGATTAATGCGTGCAAAAAGAAAAAAAATCGCAAAATGGTGCTCTGCTGGGCGCCGCCGCCCGGCTGTCACCTTTTAAAACAGCTGGGCACTTCTCAGCGGCCTCCGGAACCCGAACCCAAACACGAACTCCCGGGTTCGGCATTCAGGAGAATGCCGAGAAGCCCCCCGGCTGTTTCAGAAGGTGACAGCCAGGCGGCGGCACTTCTCGGCGGCCTCCCGAACCTGAAAAGTTGGGGTTCGGGTTCGGGAGAACGCCGAGAAGCCCCCCGGCTGTTTTAAAAGGTGACAGCCGGGTGGCGGCGCCCAGCGGAGTTCCATTTTGCGATCTGCGGTGGGTTCATAAGCTGAAAAAAGTTCGTAAGAAGAGGCAAAAAAATTTCGAACCCCGGGTTCATATCATGAGGGGTTCATATCACGAGGGGTTCGTATCACAAATTACCACTGTATATTAAAAAGGGTAAGTAGGAGGCAAAATACCTACCCGCATAAAGACAAGACCCTTGTTTAGATCTGTGGCTACTTTTGGAATTTGAAAGAATGTATCAAGGACTCTCCAAATGCAGAGGAAGGCAGAAGCATCCATTTATTTATTAGAAGCCATACCAGCAAGCAGATCATTTGTCAGCTCACCTAACGTTCCAAATGCTCAGTTACCTCCAGCGTACTGATACAGTTCTACAGAGGAATCATTGAGTCTGTCATCTGCACCTCTATATCAGTCTGGTTTGGTTCTCTAACCCAACAAGACTGACACTGACTTCAGAGGGTAATCAGAACTGCAGAAAAAACAATTGCTACCAAACTGCCTTCCGTTGAGGACCTGTATAATGCATGAGTCAAAAAGAGGGCAGTGAAAATATTTACTGACCCCTCGCATCCTGGACATAAATTCTAATAAATTGTCAAAAAGAGGGCAGTGAAAATATTTACTGACCCCTCGCATCCTGGACATAAATTCTAATAAATTGTTTCAACTCCTACCTTTAAAATGATGCTATAGAGCACTGCACTGGACATAAGAACAGTTTTTTTTTCCAGAACAACATTACTAAAGAAATAATTCCCTCATGACTGTTAAACTATTTACTAAATCTGCACTACCTCCGGAACTGCCTGCTACCGCACGAATCCCAGCGACCGATAAGATCCCACAGAGTTGGCCTTCTCCGGATCCCATCGACTAAACAATGTCATTTTGCAGGCCCCAGGGGAAGAGCCTTCTCTGTGGTGGCCCCGGCCCTTTGGAACCAACTCCCCCCGGAGATTAGAACTGCCTCCACCCTCCCTGTCTTTCGTAAACTACTCAAGACTCACTTATACCGCCAGACATGGGGGAGTTGAGATATTCCTTCCCCCTAGGGCATTACAATTTATGCATGGTTTGTTTGTGTGTATGTTTGGTTTTATAATAAGGGTTTTTAGTTGTTTTAGTATTGGATTGTTACATCATTGTTGTTAGCTGCCCCGAGTCTACGGAGAGGGGCGGCATTCAAATCAAATCAAATCAAATCAAATCAAATCAAATCAAATCAAATCAAATCAAATCAAATCAATAATCTCATTGTTCCTATCACCCATCTCCTCCCACAAATGACTGTATGACTGTAATTTGTTGCTTGTCTCCTTACAATTTATATTGATTGTTTCCTGATTGCTTATTTAACCCCATGACAATCAATAAGTGTCATACCACATGATTCTTGACAAATGTATCTTTTATGTACACTGAGAGCATATTCACCAAAGGCAAATTCCTTGTGTGTCACACAATCAGAATTCTATTCTGTTCTGTTCTATTCCATTCCATTCCAATCCAATCCAATCCATTCCATTCCATTCTATTCTATTCCATTCCATTCCATTCTTTCCTTTGGTAGGAAGATTCCCAAGCTAAGAGCAGATTGCAGTTGCCTTCTGTTAGACCTGTAAGGTAGCCCATACAAGAAACACAACCAGAAGAATTAGATCTAATTCTATTGTAAAGTTACATCAACTGATTTTTGCAAATCTGAAAGCACATCTGAAAGCCCCCCTCTCTTTTGCAGTGCAAGAAACTAGGGATGGTCCCTTTTTGAGAAATGGGAAATAAAATGTAATGGAGACTAAGAAGGCACATGGGGAAAACACATTGTGGTATTGCTCTTAAACAAAACTTGTCTTGAGAGTTCAGGAAAGTTCAGGAAAAATAGGAATCACTTATGGAAAGTGTATAAGCATAAAATGCCTCAAGTTTCAGTTGTCATTTCTATTCATTCTTATTTCAGTACTTAAGTCTGGTGTACCAAGTTTCTGTGAGAAGGGTTCTTCCTTTTGATAAAAGGGTTTTTGTCAAGCATCTATTTGAAAGCTCTTCTCAAGATAACAACATCATCTCCCGTTTCTAATGAAATGAACTGCTGTGTTGTATCACCTAATTTCTTGGGCAATTTCAGTTTTTAGATGAGATCTCAAGTGCATGCACTGAAGCCCCTTCATATGTTCCCATCAACCACAGGAAGCGTTAGAAGAGTTCTCTACTTCTTCAGTGCATGACGGAACTGCCCGCTGAAGCTTTGATGCCGCTAATAGAATCACCTCTATGCCTGGAGGAGGTTAATTGCATCACTTTTAAGGTGTGAAGTACCTCACTGAGACAAATCACAGCTGTTTGGCACACCCCTGTTGTGTACTCCTCCATTGTGCATGTTACCCATCTTTAGGTTTTTGTAAATGGCACAAGACACCAACTTCAGGAATAAACTCTTTACCAGGTGTGACATTTAACAGAGAGCTTCATGCTTATTCTTGGAAACAGAGTACATAATAGTACCATAAAGTTATTTGAGATCGGTGTTCATTAATCTAGGAGTGCAATTTTACCATCTGGGAGTGTCGTCTAATAACCAAGGCTTGCAGTCGACTGCACAGTGATGGGGTTGATTTTGATTTATTTTGCTTTTTCTTTACTTCAAGAACTTTACTTTTTTGTTGTAATCTGCCTACAGTTCTTTGGGAGTTGGGTGGCATATAAATGAGAGTGAGTAAGTAAGTAAGTAAATACAAAGAAAGAAAGGAAGGAAGGAAAGAAATGAAGGAAGGATGAAAGGAAGGAAGGAGGAAGGAAGGGAGGAAGGATGAAAGGAAGAAAGTGAGGAAGGAAGGAAGGATGAAAGAAAGGAAGGAAGGAAGGAGGAAGGAAGGAAGGATGAAAGGAAGGAAGGAAGGAGGAAGGAATGAGGAAAGGAAGGAAGGAAGGATGAAAGAAGGAAAGGAAGGAAGGAGGAAAGGAGGAAGGATGAAAGGAAGGAAGGAAGGAAGGATGAAGAAAGGATGAAAGGAAGGAGGAGGAAGGAAGGATAAAAGGAAGAAAGGAAGGAAGGAAGGAAGGAAGGATGAAAGGAAGGAAGGAAGGAAGGAGGAAGGATGAAAGGAAGAAAGGAAGGAAGGATGAAAGGAAGAAAGGAAGGTAGGTAGGTTACACTGGGCATCACTAGTCTAGGAAAGAGAAGGACCAGAGGAGACAGGATTACAGTGTTGCAATATTGGAAGGGCTGTCACAGAGAGGGGGGGGTGTCAAGCTGTTTTCCAAATCACCTGAAGGCCAGACAAGGAATAATGGATGGAAACTGAACAAGCAGAGATTCAACCTAGAAATAAGGAGTAACTGTCTGACAGTGAAAACAATCAATGAATGGAACAACTTGCCATTGGAAGTTAATAATTAATAATAATAATTTATTAGATTTGTATGCCGCCCCTCTCCGAAGACTCGGGGCGGCTCACAACAACATAAACAGTGTACAAATCCATTTCTTTAAAAAATACAATTTAAAACTCTTATAATAAAATAATCACACAATCCAATCAAACCATAACACCAACCTTGACAATTGTGTGTGTGTGTGTGTGTGTCAATTTCCCCATGCCTGGTGGCAAAGATGAGTTTTTAATGACTTACAAAAGGCAAGGAGGGTGGGGACAGTTCTAATCTCTGGGGGGAGTTGGTTCCAGAGAAGGCTCTTCCCCTGGGTCCCATCAGATGACATTGTTTAGTCAATGGGACCCGGAGAAGGCCAACTCTGTGGGACCTAATGAGCTGCTAGGATTCATGCGGCAGAAGGTGGTCCCGGAGATATTCTGGTCTGATGCCATGTAAGGCTTTATAGGTCATGACCAATCAACCAAGTTGTGGGTGCTTCCTCACTGTAAGCTTTTAAGAAGAGACTAGACTGCCATCTGTCAGAAATGGTGTAGGGCAGTGATGGTGAACCTATGTCACATGTGCTACAGGTGACATGCAGAGTTGACATGCAGAGTCCTCTCTCTGGGCACACAAGCTGTTGCACCAGCTCAGTTCCACTGCACATGTGTGCACACCTTTTGCCAGTTTCCAAGTCTCTGCCGCATATGCGCAGGGCTGCATGTGGGAAACACGCACGCATCCCTGAGTGGTGTGGGGTGCATGTAGGGATTGTGTGTGCATGCATGGGGGTCGCACTTGCATGCATAGAGTGGGGAAGTGCGGGAAGTTGCACATGCATGCATGGGAGGAGCATGAGGGAGTCATGCATGCCTAGGGGTGGGATAGGGGTGCACACACATTGCATTATGTGTGCATGCTTTTGGGATGCAACGACAAAAAGGCTAGCCATCACTGGTGTAAGATCTCCTGCTTGGGCATGGGGTTGGACGAGATCATCTGCAAGGTCCCTTCCGACTCTGTTATTTTGTTTATTTGTTTATTTGTTTGTTTGTTTATTCATTCATTCATTCATTCATTCATTTATTTATTTATTTAGTATGCCGCCCTTCTCCTGTTAAAACTACACCTTATCCTTCATCTATATATTATCAGTGAATCGTGGTTTTTAAAATGACTAAATGCCTCTGAAGTAATGAAGCATTGCTTTTGTTTCTCAGCCTCACCTCTTTGTGTGTCTATGTGCATCTCTCACCACCATAACCTAAATGCCCTGTGCTGGCTCCTATCACTTGATATGCTATAAAATTCGTGGTTTAATTTTAGCACTTCTATCTCTGTTTACTTCTTTATCTCTCTGAATATTCACTTCACAGCCCTAATAGTCCTCCACTACCCAAAACCTTTTGGTTTTCTTATCAATAATCATTAAGTCAACCTTGATTCCTAGGGATTGAAAGAGTGCCTGCAGGATTCTTGGCAAAATTTCAGAACTTGTCATTTGTAGACTGAAAGAAAGAGTAACTAGTCCAAGGTTACCCAGTTGGCTTTTATTGTCTAAGATGGGAGAAGAGCTCGGGGTCTAGGCAAAGGCCTTTATCACTAGACAAAACTGCCTTTCGTATCATTATACTTGGGTTGAAACATTTAATGATGTTAGAATCACATTTACTTTGATTCAGGGGCATCTACAATAACATAGAATGGTCTACCTCAAATTTGTGTGTTTCTGGTGTGTTTGTATTATAAATCCAATGATTGTGTTAGCTGGAAAATTGTGGGTACTGAGGACCTAACAAATTTGATGTAAATTTTTAGTTTTCTATTGTTATTTGCAGTTGGCAAAAAAAAGTAGAATTTGATAAAATACATATCAACAAACATGTTTTGGCATTTTACAAAAAGTACGTTTTCTAGTGTTCTATATTTCTTTTGCTCGAGCAAAGGAGAATTATCATTTTTAGTGGTGCCATATTATAATTTCTGGTTGTTGTTTTTCACAGCAATATACTTTTACAGATTGATTTGCAAGGTTGAGTGAAAAGGTTATATATGAAATATACATTTGCATTTATGTAACCTTGTGAAAACAAGTTCCTTCTCTTTTAGAGTCATTATTTCTTTTGTGTTTGTTTTTTGATTATATCATTTTACATGCAGACATTCTCTCAAACATGTTCAATACCCAGTGCGAGTGAAAATGATGCACATAAATGTCAGTGAGGTGAAGAATTTAGCTCCATGTTTACACGCTAAAAAGCAATAAATGTAAAGAAATGCGCAGAGAGATATATTTAGTAAGAGTTAAGATATATTCATAAACAGAATGCATCAGAAACAAATGGAAATAATCCTTTAACCTTCTGTCCACTCACACTGCTTGATCAGAAAGTCAAGGTAACTTTCTCCTCCTTCCATTTCTAAGCAAAGAAAGCAGCATTTTGCTTCACAATCACATAAACCAATTCCGTTGTATACATGATGTACCATGACAACAAAGGCTTTGACTTGACATCTGTAGACTGTTTATCCAAAGTCACAAAGAAACACTGTGAAATATTTGGAAAGTGCCCTGAACCAGCTGTAGATTGATCATTTTGAGTTCCCTGCTGATCTGTTTGTTTATGCAATTGATAAGACATTGCTTTTATTACAAATAGGCAATCAAGCTTTTGAAGGAAAACCTCTGCTGAAATCAATCCTATTGAACATGATTTCAGACTTAATTATGCTCTGGAAAGCTGTTCTTGCACACAACCCATATTTGTAGATAAACCACAAGCTTCCACAAAAACATGTGCCTTCGAGTAATAAGGGATTGAACTAGGCTTCCCCCAGGTCGTGCTTTTGAGTCTGGAATATGAATTTTGGAAAAGATTCTTGAAGGCTATTAGTACATGGGAATCACCAGTATTTGGGGTTTCCATGTATGTAAACTACCAATTGTAGTTTGATGCAATATACCTTTAAGGACTTTGGCTGGTTCGCCATAAGAGGGCGCCAGCACTCTCTCCTGATGATGATTCTGGATAGCTCATTCATTCTTTGCCTTTGCTTGTGGGGGGAGTATATTCTGCTCCGTGCTGCGGTGTGCGGTTTGTTGTTTATTTCTGCTTTGTGCTTGTAAATATGTATATATGTAAATGATACTTGTTTAGCATACTAAGTCTGTGTCGTTACTGGCTGTATCACACACCCACACTTTTACCAAAAACTCTGCTCTGTGTATGTCGAAGGTCCTGCAGCCTAGCTGCACCGAGACATACTAACAAAGGCACTGCTGTCCCAAACTCAAACAGGTTGTGAATGAATCCAAAAATAAACTTTTCAGAGTTGTGAGATTGGTTCTTTCTGTCAGAATCAGGGCCCTACCTGACCTAATATTCCAAATTGCAGAGAGAAGAACTGTAATCAATATAATGAGTTTAACTGCTTAGTCACAGTGAATCCACAGATTGCAAGGTAACCTGATTGGCTAACAAATGTATATACTATGATGCACCTTTACATAGATGTGGCTTATGGTTTATGGCTTTTGAATTAGAGTGCCTTGTGAATTAGAGTGGCTTGTGGCTTAGAGATATGGTGTGGCTTATTGTGGCTTGTGGTGGCTGAAGAATATCGTGGCTGAAGACTTGTGGCTGAGAATTGTAACTGAGGATAGTAGATAGAGACTTGCGAATGTTTTGTATAGTAACTTCTAGAGAGAGAGAGCTACAGTGTAAATAGTGTAGTTTTGCTACAAAATAAGTAAACATTTTCCTAAGAAAATCTGCAGTACTTGTCTTCAATTATCTTCAAGGCTACAGTTCCTGATATCCTGGTCTGAGGCAGACTGACAAGCTGCTCTAGCTAGCTTCTGCAACACACTAACCAACACTTTCATGCTGTCCCATTGCAGTGAAGGAGACTGGAAAAGTCAGTCCAGCAGCCCAACAGGTATCCTCCATCTTCAGAAAAGCTGATCTGCCCATACAACACTAGACGAATCAAATGTTTGACTTTGTATAAGGACACTTCTTCTCTTTTTAATCCTGAGGGATTACAACCATGTTGTAATAATGGCGATGCAGAATTTTTGAGTAATCCAGAATAAAACAAATTTTAATTAAACCTATCAGAGTGGGGAAGTATTTCAGGACTGAGAAAATGTCAAAGGATTTCTCAACAGTATTCTTCTCAGTGGACAGTGGCTACTGTTTTATGGTAGATGTTTTTATTCTAGTAAGTAATGAAAAAAATATTTCTCTTTTTTTAAAAAAAGAAAATGTGTGTTTGTTTGTGTGTGTGTCTAATCATCTATTCCCCAGATACCATCTTTCTCTCTGAGATCCCTGCATCCTTTTTAGAACATTGTGTGCTATAAACAGGGTAGCAGTTAAGGGGGGGGGAACAAATGAGAAAGCCACACTGCCAGCAATTTATTCTTTGCTGTTTCTTATTACATGGTGTTAAGAGACTCTCATTAGCATGGATCCATATTACCCCTTCCTCCTTAGGCTTACATGCATGGAAGCAGAGACAGCTTTTGCACATGTCCCACATTGAAAAGGATCAATGCTCATTTGTAACCAATAGGCTGTTTTGTTTATTTAGTGCAGGAAAGACTTTGACAGCATTTCATAGAAACATAGAAACATAGAAACATAGAAGTCTGACGGCAGAAAAAGATCTCATGGTCCATCTAGTCTGCCCTTATACTATTTGCTGTATTTTATCTTAGGATGGATATATGTTTATCCCAGGCATGTTTAAATTCAGTTACTGTGGATTTATCTACCACGTCTGCTGGAAGTTTGTTCCAAGGATCTACTACTCTTTCAGTAAAATAATATTTTCTCATGTTGCTTTTGATCTTTCCCCCAACTAACTTCAGATTGTGTCCCCTTGTTCTTGTGTTCACTTTCCTATTAAAAACACTTCCCTCCTGAACCTTATTTAACCCTTTAACATATTTAAATGTTTCGATCATGTCCCCCCTTTTCCTTCTGTCCTCCAGACTATACAGATTGAGTTCATTAAGTCTTTCCTGATACATTTTATGCTTAAGACCTTCCACCATTCTTGTAGCCCCTCTTTGGACCCGTTCAATTTTGTCAATATCTTTTTGTAGGTGAGGTCTCCAGAACTGAACACAGTCTCACCAGCATTCTATATAGCGGGATCATAATCTCCCTCTTCCTGCTTGTTATACCTCTAGCTATGCAGCCAAGCATCCTACTTGCTTTCCCTACCGCCTGACTGCACTGATTTCCATTGTCACAGTTAATTACATCACAACAGATGAGACTCTTCCCCTGGAAAGAGGAAAGTATGATCATTAAAAGGAAAACCTTCAGCCTGCTTCACCTCTTTCTAGTGCAGTGCTAATCCTGAAAGAGGGAAATTGCTTTACCTCATTTTCATCTTATAGCTAAGAGAGAGAAATCAGTCTCTTCTCTCCTTCCTCCCATTTTATGGCGAGGTAGACCAATCTCAGAGGAGATAAAAGGGATAGATTTTATTTAAGAATATGAGAAAAATCCCATAAAAGGCAAAACACTTCTTTTGCTGTGAGTAGTTGCATGTAGAGCATCCAGAAGCAAAGAAGATAAAAATACAAAATTAATACTTATTGTTGCAACTTTTCCCATAAAGGAGAGTTGCAAATTTTTCCACCTGTCTAAATCTGCTTTAATTTGATCAACTGATGCATCTTGCCATCAGTTGGATCCCTAGCTATCTCACCTTCTTTGTTGTCTGAATGTTTATTTTACCAAATAGCTCAATTCCTTGCAATTTTGTCATGTTTTTAACTATCATTTTTGTTTTTTCTTTGTTGATCCTCAGACCTGCTATTACTCCACTCTCTCAGTACTTCTAGCAGTCTTATACACCAGACTTTAAGGGCTCTTCCATAATAAAAACTAAATCATCTGTAAAAGCCTTTAATTTGAATATTTCCCTTTTAATTTCTAAACCTCTAATTGGTTCATCTTTCCAAATTATTCTTGTCAAGACTTCTCGAGAACGAATAAACAGTAATGGTGATAGTAGGCATCCTTGTCTTGTGCCTTTCTGTATTTGAAAACTTTTAGATATTTCTTCATTTATTATTACTTTGCTTCTTGTTCAGAATAAATTGCTTTAAACATGTTTATAAAATTATTACCTAATTCCATATGTCTTAGCTGATTCATAATGAAATCCCACTTGACATTATCAAACACTTTTTGCACATCAACAAAAATTAGTGCCATATGCTTTTCATTGTATCTTCCATAGTATTCCAGCATGTCTAATATAATCCTAACATTGCATTTTACCTGCCTCTTGGTCAAGAACCCGTTTTGGTCAGTGTGGATAAATTCAACCAAAAATCTTTTTAACCTTTCTGTTGTTATTTCCATAAAAAATTGTAGCCTATAGTTTTAAATAAGTGTCAGATCTGCCTCTTCTTCAAGAATTAATGTAATCCTTCCTTCTTTCCATGAGATTCGGGTCTTTGCATCTTTTAACAATTCATTATATAAACTAGTAGGATTGCACCTAAAAGTTATTGGAAAATTTTCTATATTTCAGATGGAAATCCATCTGGTCCTGGTATCTTGTTACATTTTTGCCTTTTAATTGTATCTTTCATAACCCTTCAAGCTGAGAAAATGCGTTGGGATAAAACCTTCTAGAATTCCAGGTAGCACAGTCACTTACTATGAATTTTAGAGTTAAAGGCTAATCTAAACTCAGGGCACCAAGCTGGGAAAGGCTGATTTTGTGGCTTTCAAAGGGATTTAAATTTAGGCTTATGTCAGAACTAGGGAAGTAGAGGAGAAAATGAAAACCTAGATTATTATGTATGACTATCCCATAGGAAAAACACTGACCGTAAATTTGCCTGAGCTGTGAGTTGAACTATTAACCTTGGAAGAAAGGGTGGCTATTTTAAATATGCATTTCTTATAATTCAATGCACTTGAGCTGAAATTAGTATAGAGCAGGGGTCTTCAACCTTGACAACTTTCAGACTTGTGGACTTCAACTCCCATAATTCCTCAGCTGGTTGGAGACCCCTGATATAGAGATAATTTCCTGGAAGCTTCTCTTCGGTGTCTCAATGGATAAGTCTTCTGGGATAATGTTATTCTGTTATTCTATCTACAGGGCTGAGCTAAAAATAGAAGAGGCAGCTTGTTACTTTCTGAAGAGGAAAGAAATGTTGAAAATAGGACATGACTTCCCTTCATACATCTCTCCCCCCCCTCTCACGTACACACATACACATGCACACACCACACAATTGGCAAAAAATACAATTCCGCCTGCAACTTTTAACATGAAGCAATTTACATAAAATGATATTGAATTGCACACAATGATGCATCATTCTAAAGGATTTGGAAACAAATGCGAGCAAATATTTACATTGATATTGAAGTTCCTTGTCAAGCAACAGGGAAATCAGGAATCCAGGCTTGTTCAGATGGGTATAAAGATTTATCACAAGGTCAATCTCTCATCAAGAATTTGAACTACTAATGGTTAAATCTGGCTGTAAATAAGGACTGGATGTAGGCTTCTTGTGGGTGGGAAGAGACTCATAACTGATGATACATTTGACTCCTCCCTTGGGCTCAGCCTAGTCATCTTCTCCATGATTCATAACATGTTGAAAGAAGAGGGGGTCAAACTATTCTCCATAGCACTGGAGGGCAGGACAAGAAACTAATCAAAAAGAGAAGCAAAATGGAATTAAGGAGAAACTTCCTAACACTGAGGACAATTAACCACTGAAACGGCTTGCCTTCAGAAATTATGGGTGCTTCATCAATGGAGGGTTTTAAGAAGAGACGGGATAGTTACTTGTCTAAAATGGTAAAGATGCTTCTGCATGAGTAGGGGGCTGGACTAGAAGACCTCCAAGGTCCTGTCATAACGAAACTGACCCGATTCCATCCCCTATTCCCTATCTCCTATCCCCTATCCCAGGTGTTGTGTTTGGGCTTGGGCCAGCCGTTGCTCCCACAGATGGGAGAGATGTGGAACAAAGTGAGTGCGAAAGCCTGGCTGACAGCCAGGAAGATGTGGCAGACAGCCAGGAGGATGAGGCCACTGGTTCAGAGGAGTTGGCAGACAGCATGCAGGACCCAGCAGACAGCCCAGGGGATTTGGCATGCAGTCACTCAGACAGTCTTTCGTCCTTGGATTCCTCTGCAGACCAATTCATAGACATGTGTAGCCAAAGAGCTATGCAAAGGAGGGCTCAATTGAAGGATTATTACAGGTGATCAGAGTAGCACCTGAGCTGGGTGTGGTTCTTATACTGAGGGCTGGGTGTGGTTCCCTTAATGGGGGATAAAGGTATAAAAGGGAACAGAGGCACAAGGCAAACTGTGGCTGTTTATCTGTGTTATTTTGTGGTTCCTGCTCTGAAGTTTCTGTTCCATGCCTTTGGATTTCAACCTAGCCTTTTCAGGCATGTGGGAGGTGAAACCTCTGGGGCTTGCTGTTTGCTCTAAAGATTCAAAGGACTCCTGAAGCATTTCTGCTCCATGCAGGTTGTCTTTGTTTGCTTTTTCCTGTTGTTTTGTATGCGGCTGAAGTACGCCTTGCACTATCATTATTGCCTGACATGAAGGACTGTTTTGGTTAACCCTTTTTTGTTTGTTTAATACAAGTTTGCTGATTAGAACAGCATGTGTGTGTTTGATTTCTTTTCCTTGGACTGTTACGCATTGCCTGAGCCCAGTCAGGCAGAACACCAGGGGTGGGCAATTAATTTTGCCATGGGGCTGCATGAGAAATTGGGATGGTTTTAGAGGGCCGGACTAATATAATTAACTCAGTTCTACCCAATACTGTAAAGACCTAGACCCTGGCCTGACCTAACACCCAGACTCACTCTACAGACCCCTAATTGTTTGCTTTACAGCAACACGGGGCACCACAGTCACTGCGCTGGAGTGTTTGCGTGGTTTCTGTGCTCGACCGCTCTCGGTAGGAGGTTGGGGTCCGCTCCAGTGCGAGGATGAAAGAGCTCACTGCGTCTGCCGGGACTTCTCCGGTTCCTGCTTTCCTGATGAATCATGAGGAAAGCAGGAACCAAAGGAGTCCTGGCAGATGCGGTGAGCTCTTTCATCCTCGCACTGGAGTGGACACCGACCTCTGCAGACTGGTCACAGATAGTGGGCGGGCCAGTCACAGCGGGTGGGCAGAATGCGGCTCGTGGGCCACCCCTTGCCCAGGTCTGCCCTATCCCCTATCTCCTATCCCTTATCCCCTTATCCCTTATTCTATTCTGTTCTATTCTCCTACATCCATTTGGTCCAGCATATCCTCATGTGGATATGGAGGGAAACTTCTTTGAATCAATACTTTATGATCTAGAGCAGTGTTTTTCAACCAGTGTGCCGTGGCACACTAGTGTGCCGCGAGAGATGGTCAGGTGTGCCAAGAAGCTCAGGGAGAGAAAGAAAGGAAGAGAGAGAAAGAAAGAAAGAAAGAGAGAGAGAAAAAGAGGGAAGGAAGGAGAGAGAGAGAGAGACATAGAGGGAGGGAGAGAGAAAGAGAGCAAAAAAGAGAGGAAGGAAGGAAGAGAAAGAAAGAGGGATGGAGAGAGAGAAAGAAAGAGGAAGGGAGAGAAAGAGGGAGGGAGAGAGAAATAGAGTGAAAGGGAGGAAGAGAGAGAGAATTTTTTTGTCCAAACTTTTTTAGCTCCCCCCCCCCCCGCTCAATGTGCCCCAGGGTTTCGTAAATGTAAAAAATGTGCCGCGGCTCAAAAAAGGTTGAAAATCACTGATCTAGAGAAGATCCAAACTGCTTCATTACTAAATAATTTATATATTATCTCCTTTTTCTTTTCTCTTTCTTCCTAGTATAATTTGGCTATACCTCCTGCTGTGGCAATGAGGTTTAAACTTGTTTGAAATATATTTATTTGGGAAGAGTCAAATTAGACAAACAGCCATAAAACATGTTACCTAAAACTGGAGCCCAGCCACTAAATACCCACAGAAGATTTAAGAAGGTACAGAATTACAGATGGTACAAAAATTGTAATTTGCTTTCTTCTCCACAGGCCTCCTGCTTATGAAGATATTGCTGGTGGGTTTTCATGAACTTTGCCAAAATCTAAATTTTCCCCAGGATGAAATGTTTAATTGATTGGTGTCCAAGAATTAATGCCTGGTGAAAACTGGATTCTTTTATATACCCTATCCCAGGTTATTCCACCTTGCTTATAGAACACAAACCACTGCATTATGATTAAAAAGAAAATGAAAATAAATTTACGATGTATTGAAATAATAGGCAAATGAAAACAGAAAAAAAGGCAGTAACACTGGTGAGAAATATAAGGTCCTAAATATGGGCAAGAAAATCCAAATACATAGATATAGAATAGATAGAATCTGGCTGATGGGTCTGGAGGCTAAATCGTATAATGAATGATTGAGGGAACTAGGTATGTCTAGTCTAAGAAAGAGAAGTTCTAAGGATAGAATAGAATAGAATAGAATTTTATTGGCCAGGTGTGATTGGACACATAAGGAATTTGTCTTGGTGCATATGCTTTCAGTGTACATAAAAGAAAAAAGATACATTTGTCAAGAATCATGTGGTACAACACTTAATGATTGTCATAGGGGTCAAATAAGCAATGAAGAAACAATCAATATTAATAAAAATCTTAGGATACAAGCAACAAGTTACAGTCATACAGTCCTAAGTGGGAGGAAAAGGATGATAGGAATGATGAGAAAAAACTAGTAGAAATAGAAGTGCAGATTTAGTAAAAAAAAAAGTCTGACAGTGCTGAGGGAATTATTTGTTTAGTAGAGTGATGGCGTTCAGGAAAAAAATGTTCTTGTGTCTAGTTGTCTTGGTGTGTAGTTCTCTGTAATGACGTTTTGAGGGTAGGAGTTGAAACAGTTTATGTCCAGGATGCAATGGGTCAGTAAATATTTTCCCTGCCCTCTTTTTGACTCGTGCAGTATACAGGTCCTCAATGGAAGGCAGGTTGGCAGCAATTATTTTTTCTGCAGTTCTGATTATCTTCTGAAGCTTGTGTTGGTCCTGTTGGATTGCAGCACCAAACCAGACAGTTATAGAGGCGCAGATGACAGACTCAATGATTCCTCTGTAGAATTGTATCAGCAGCTCCTTGGGCAGTTTGAGCTTCCTGAGCTGGTGCAGAAAGAACATTCTTTGTTGTGCTTTTTTGATGATGTTTTTGATGTTAGGTGATGATTTTAGGTTTTGAGATATGATAGAACCTAGAAATTTGAAGGTACAAATTTGTTGATACTGTGTTGTCTAGTATTGTGAGAGGTGGAAGGGTTTCTCCTAAAGTGTACCACCATTTCTACAGTTTTGAGTATGTTCAGTTCTAGATTGTTCTGGTCACACCACAAGGATAGTTGTTCAACTTCCCATCTGTATGAGGATTCATCATTGTCTCAAATGAGTCCGATCATTGTTGTATCATCTGCAAACTTCAGCAGTTTAACAGATAGATCATTTGAGATGCAGTCATTAGTGTATAGAGAGAAGAGAAGTGATGAGAGTACACAGCCTTGGGGGGCACCTGTGCTAATTGTACATGTATCTGATGTGATTTTTCCTAGCTTCACCTGCTGCTTCCTGTCTGTTAGGAAGCTTGTGATCCACTTACAAGTGTGTTCAGGTACCGCTAGTTTGGTTAAGAGAATGTCCATTATGATGGTATTGAATGCTGAACTGAAGTCTACAAAGAGGACCCTAGCATGGGTGGGACCCTAGAATGATATGATAGGTGTCTTCTAGTACTTGAGGACCTATCATAGAGAACAAGGAGTTGACCTATTCTCCAAAGATCCTGAGGGCAGGTCAAGAACATATGGAAGATTATCAAAGAGAGATCCAACTTAAAACTAAGGAGAAATCTCCTTATTCAGTGGAACAGCTTATCTCCAGAAGTAGTGGGTACTGTATTACTGGAGATTTTTAAGAAGAGACTTGAGTGAACATCCGTTTCTCCAGAATAGTATAGGGCAGTGATGGCGAACCTATGGTACACATGCCACAGGTAGCACATGGAGCCATATTGGAGGACATACAAGGCATTGCTTTATGTCAGCTCCAGGGTACATGCACGCACTAGTCATCAATTTTGGGCCTTGGGGAAGATAGTGCAGAATGCCACTGTGAGAGCAATCATGGCTTCCCAAGGTATGCCCATGTTACACCAACACTCCGCAGTCTGCATTGGTTGCTGATCAATTTCCGGTCACAATTCAAAGTGTTGGTTATGACCTATAAAGCCCTTCATGGCATCGGACCAGAATATCTCCAGGACCGCCTTCTGCCGCACGAATCCCAGCGACCGGTTAGGTCCCACACAGTTGGCCTTCTCCGGGTCCCGTCGACTAAACAATGTCGTTTGGCAGGTCCCAGGGGAACAGCCTTCTCTGTGGCAGCCCTGACCCTCTGGAACCAGCTCCCCCCTGAGATTAGAACTGCCCCCACCCTCCTTGCCTTGCGTAAACTCCTTAAAACCCACCTCTGCCGTCAGGCATGAGGGAATTGAGATAACTTCCCCAGGCCTATATTGTTTATGTATGGTATGTTGTGTGCATGTTTTTTAAATTATGGGTTTTTAGTTTTTATTATTAGATTTGTATTGTACATTGTTTTTTCTATTACTGTTGTGAGCCACCCTGAGTCTATGGAGAGGGGCGGCATACAAATTAAACAAACAAACAAACAAACAAATAAATAAACAAACAAACAAACAAACAAATAAATCTGTTTAGCCCTCCAGAGTGCAAAAAAACCACCCAATGGGCAAACTGGAATTTCAGAGAAATGGACTTCTGGTTTGCCTGTTGTGCTGTTTTTCGCACTCCGGAGACTTCAGAGAACTTCCTAAAGCCCTGGAATGCGAAAAACAGCACAACAGGAAAACCAGAAGTCTATTTTTCTAAACTTCCTGTTTGCCAATTTTTTTCACTTTCCCAGGCTTTAGTGAGGCCTGTGTCCATGCGGGTGTATGGGAGGAGGGATTGTGCAAATGTGCAGAGGCAGTGTAGGGGTGTGTGTGCGCATGCATGGGGGAAGGAAATGGGTATGGGTAAGTGCGTGCATGCTAGCACATGCACACACATCCTTTTGGCACGCAAACCAAAAAAAGGTTTGCCATCACTAGTATAGGGTCTCCTGCTTGAACAAGAGGTTGAACTAATAGACCTCCAAGATCCCTTTCAACCCTATTATTATACGTACTGAGAAACTGTAAGTCAAAATATAGAAGAGTCTGCATATTGGGGGGAAATCTGAAGACCTTAGGCTAGGAGTTATCTAGCTTCTTGCTTTACTAGAACCACAAAAACAATAGTAGTTTTATAAATGATTCTTGGTGATAATGGCACGATGCTTCATTTGGTCACAGTATTACTACTTTTACTTCCAAATTTCATTTGCTGATACTTCTTTGGATCTCATTGACTGCTGATAATATCCTAAGATCTCTCAATTAAATTAAAACTGTAAGAGTAAATTGATAGCCCCAAAGCTTTCCAGTTTCTTTAATCGCTGCTTCTTAATTGACTTCCTCACATCTGGCCTTGCCCTTCAGTAGTTATATAAGATGTTTGACCTTTTCCAAATACTCCTTTTTTTTTACACCAAGCATATCCCCCCTGCACACCAGATTGCCTAGGTAAAAATGTACTTTTCACATAGATTCACAAACTTACCCTCTAAGAAAAGACATTAGAAATAAAATTAATATTGAACAGTATAACAAAGCAAAATATAGATCTATGGTCACTTAATATATATTGATTCTTACAGCTATATTGCAAAAGCAATGAAAGATAATGCTAGCTTAGCAAGTTACTGAAGTTGGAATACCTCATATTTTTATCCCTTATGTTCTGTTAATTTTTTTTTTTACGTGAAAGTATTACATTTGAACAGCACAATTTTAGAAGTTATTTATTTATTGGATTTGCCCCAATAGTTTATTTGATTTATTGGATTTGCCCCTCTCCGAGGACTCGGGGCGGCTCACAACATAATAGTAATAATATAATGACATTGACAAAAAATAATATATTTAAAAGCAATATAAAAACTTAATACTGAATTTGGTTATTTGTAAGAATTCCAGTCTGATCTAACCAGTTCTAAACCCCTCCGTGCAATCATATAGTCGTAGAGCTGTAAGGTATGTGGAGGTCTTTTAGTCCAACCTCTGCCCAAGGCAGAAGTCCTTATATCATCTTGGACAATTGATTTTCTAATCTTTTCTTGGAAACCTGAAGGGATGGAGCATTCACAAAAATGATAACTAGCGATGGGCGAACCGAACCCGCACAATTTGGGTCTGTACTGAATTTTGCGGTGTTCGGTATGCCGAACACAAAATTTTTCCAAACTTCGGGCAAAGTTCGGGGTCATGTTTGGTGTTCGGAGCTTTGACATCACCGGCAGGTTGCTAAGGACGCCAAGGTGATCACTTCCTGGATTCCATTTATGGCTTTCTGGAAGGCCAATAAGGTGGAGACACTGCAGATCTCAGGAAGTAGCTGATTCCAGAGATTCGGGGCAATCACACAGTTTAGCTGATGGAACCCGAAGAAGGTGAGATCCCTGTGGGATCTAACTGGTCGCTGGGAGGTATGTGATAGAAGGCGGTCTTGAATATGCTCTGGCCCTGATCCATGTAGGGCTTAACAGATAATAACCAACACCATTCATTGCATGTCTATTACTCCTTCAGATTTCCTAGTCTGACCTCACATGTATATAAATTATATGATATATTCTCTTTCAAACATTTCCATGAATGTAAGGCATTTGTCAACCATTTCTTTTCCTTGCATCTACTAACATCTTTCATTTAACAGTTCTGTGTGGTTCCTTAAAGCAAACTTTGGATAAGGCCATGTTTCCTTAAAGCAAGACTTTTAAGTTCAGTTAAATTAGTCGTGTGCAAATTGTTCTCAAACAAGTGTTCTCTGGAACATTCTGTTCCCCTCTGGATCATATTGCATCTTCTTTGAGATGATTTTGGATTCACTCCACCTGGTTGAATGCTCTGTAGTTCTTCATTCATCATTAAATACAGTTTTTAGTTCAAACCACAGTTTTAAATGATCTCTTCTTATCCACAGTCTTCTAATAAACTTGATGCCTTATTCTAAAGCATGATGCACATCACCTGTAACACACCACAGTGTAAGCTGCAATGGTTACTGTTCTGTCGGGCTCTCTGGTAGAATCCTCCCAAAAATTCACAGGTACAAATTTCAGCCACACACACGTTTGAAAATTCAAAACAATGTTCTTTATAATGAAAATTCACTTAAACCAAGCCCTCTTTTGGTATAGCAAAGAGCACTCGTCTCCAAACAAACTGGTAATTTGTAAAAGTCCCTTATCAGTTCTATGATACTTATCTTGCAGCTGTGAGGCAATTCACAGTCCTTCTTCTTTCACAAAGTAACACACACTTTGCTCTGGTTTAGTTTCAAAGCGGGGAAAAATCAGCACACAAAAAGTCAAAGTCAGTAAAGCAGTCATGAAACACAACAATCAGATAATCCTCCACAATGGCCAAACCCACAGGCTGCTATTTACAGCAGCCTCACTAATTACCACAGCCCCACCCAACCACAGGTGGCCTCATTTTCTTTGATAATAATCTCTCAGTTGTTGTTGCCTATGCATCGCTCTCCTCATGCATGGCTGTACCATTAACTCTTGTTCTGAATTTATTTATTTATTTATTTATTAGATTTGTATGCCGCCCCTCTCCGTAGACTCCGTAGAATCCAAGGAGGAGCTAGATAATTGATCTCCTTCTGAGCTGTCTGCCACACTGTCCTCCTCCCTGTCACTCATGTCTTCTTGGTCAGAGGAGACTTCATCAGCAGATTCCACCGGGGGCAAAACAGGCCTGCAGCATGTGGATGTCTCCCCCACATCCACAGTCCTTGGGGCAGGAGCAGGGTCAGAGCTAACCACAACAGGTTACCATTATAATTCTGATGCAATTCAAAGGTGCTGACTGTCACCTCAATGATTTGGGATTGTATTACCTGAGCGACCATCAAGAGTTTCTACCTGTCTTCTACCTGTTTTCAAAAGTTTCTATCTGTCCAATTCAATCTAGCAGATCATGCTGCAGATGGACATGTTGCAGATGCCATCAGCTAGAAGATGGACTTTCTATGTTGTAGCTCCTGTTCTATGGCATATTCTCCCCTCAAAGATAAGAATGGCCACAAACCCTGCTGGCCTTTCATATAGTTTAGAAAATTGGCTATGTACCCATTTCTGGGACTCAGAGAGTGTGTTAAAGGCCCAGCTTCTTGGCTTTACTTTTGTTTGGTTCACTATTTATGCTGCTGCATTTATTTATTTATTAGCTGTTTTTATTGTTTTTAATTATTGTAAACTGTTTTAGAACTCTAGAGTCACTTGACTGAGATGGGTAGCTATAGAAATTAAATAAATGAAATGAATGAATGAATGAATGAATGAACAAATGAACAAACGAATGAAAAAATGAAGAACTAAATAAATAAATGATTCATTCACATTTCGCTCAATCCAGACCTTAATTAAACCATATACTGTACTGTACTATCAAAACAGTGTCAACAGTGTTATGAGATGCAAGCAATTGTTTGGTCTTCGGTACAATCAAGAAATAAATTCAGACCTTGATTTCACTGCCTCCCGTCTTCTTCAGCCACTGCCTTTTCCCCACTATTTTTATAGGGCCCTTTTCCGATATCCTGTCATTTATCTCCAATATCACTATTGGAGAATATAATCCCCCTGAACAAAGATCTTTGCTCTCCTGACAATTGCAACAGAATGGTTTGCTTTGTCCAAAGTTTTGCTAGATTGACCGAAGATTAATTGCCCTGGGCTGCTTTTATGAGGGTGAATGGGCTATAAAAATGATAGATAGGTAAATAAATAAATTAAGCCAGCAGGCTTAAGCAAGGTCTTGAGTAATGCTGAGGGCACAGATCTGAAAGCTGTGATCAGTTTCAGTATTTTTTTTTTTAAAAAAACAGTTTCATAGAAATATCAACAATCCTACCTACAAAACTGTGGTTTGGTATGGATGGCGCTATTTTTTTTAAAAAAAAATGCTTAATTTTTGTTTATTAATTCAATCAGTATATACATCTGACTCACTTATATACCATAACTGTCAGTAGCTAATATCCAGATAAAAATGATCAAAAAATTAAAGCAGAAAATATAGAATAGAATAGATTGGACACGCAAGGAATTTGTCTTGGTACTTATGCTCTCAAGTGTACATAAAAGAAAATATATTTTCATCAAAAATCATAAGCCACAACACTTAATGATTGCCCAAGTACGTTCCATCCAGTTTTGGTCACCACAATATAACAAAAGAGTGCAGAGAAAAGCAATAAAAATGTTTAGAGGACTGGAGGCCAAAACGGTTGCAGGAATTGATTATGTTTAGTCTAATAAAAAGAAGGTCTAGGGGTGACATGATAGCAGGGTTCTAATATTTCAGGGGCAGCCACAAATAAGAGGGTGTTTTTTTCTCGAATGCAAGAAACAACAGAAACATAGAAGTCTGACGGCAGAAAAAGACCTCATGGTCCATCTAGTCTGCCCTTATACTATTTCCTGTATTTTATCTTACAATGGATATATGTTTATCCCAGGCATGTTTAAATTCAGTTACTGTGGATTTACCAACCACGTCTGCTGGAAGTTTGTTCCAAGGATCTACTACTCTTTCAGTGAAATAATATTTTCTCATGTTGCTTTTGATCTTTCCCCCAATTAACTTCAGATTGTGTCCCCTTGTTCTTGTGTTCACTTTCCTATTAAAAACACTTCCCTCCTGAACCTTATTTAACCCTTTAACATATTTAAATGTTTCGATCATGTCCCCCGTTTTCCTTCTGTCCTCCAGACTATACAGATTGAGTTCATTAAGTCTTTCCTGATACGTTTTATGCCTTAAGACCTTCCACCATTCTTGTAGCCCGTCTTTGGACCCGTTCAATTTTGTCAATATCTTTTTGTAGGTGAGGTCTCCAGAACTGAACACAGTATTCCAAATGTGGTCTCACCAGCGCTCTATATAAGGGGATCACAATTTCCCTCTTCCTGCTTGTTATACCTCTAGCTATGCAGCCAAGCATCATACTTGCTTTTCCTACCGCCCAACCACACTGCTCACCCATTTTGAAACTGTCAGAAATCATTATTATTATTATTATTATTATTATTATTATTATTATTATTAATTGGATTTGTATGCCGCCCTTCTCCGCAGACTCGTGACCCCTAAATCCTTCTCTTCTGAAGTTTTTGCTAACACAGAACTGCCAATGCAATACTCAGATTTAGGATTCCTTTTCCCCAAGTGCATTATTTTACATTTGGAAACATTAAACTACAGTTTCCATTGCTTTGACCATTTATCTAGTAAAGCTAAATCATTTACCATATTACAGACCCCTCCAGGAATATCAACCCTATTGCACACTTTAGAGTCATCTAAATGGAAACTAATCAAGGAGAGAACGAAGCTAGAACTAAAGAGAAATATCCTAACAATGAGAATTATTAACCAGTGGAATGGCTTGTCTTCAAAAGTTATGGAGGTTTTTAAAAGAAAAGAATGGACAGCCATTTGTTTGAAATGGTATAGGGCAGTGATGGTGAACTCATGGCATGGGTGCCACAGGTGGTACGCGGAGCCATATCTGCTGGCACGCGAGCCATTGCCCTAGCTCAGCTTCACCATGTGTGTGTCAGCCAGCTGATATTTGGCTCTCACAGAGGCTCTGGGAGGGCATTTTTGGCTTCCAGAGACCCTCCGGGTGAAATGGGGAGGGCAGTTTTACCCTCCCCCAGCTCCAGAGAAGCCTTTGGAGCCTGGGAAGAATGAAACATGAGCCTACTGGGCCTACCAAAAGTTGGGAAACAGGCCATTTCCGGCCTCCAGAGGGCCTCCAGGGGATGGGGAAAGCTGTTTCCGCCTTCCCCAGGCATTGAATTATGGGTGTAGGCATTTGTGATGCCTGACAGTGCGCACGGACACTCTTTTGGCACCTGAGGAAAAAAAGGTTCGCCATCACTGGTATAGGGCCTTGATGGTGAACCTATGGGACACATGCCATAGGTGGCACACAGAGCCATATCTGAGGGCACACGAGGCATTGCCCTATGTCAGCTCCTGCATGCATGTGCACCCTGACCAGCTGATTTTGGGCCTCCTGGATGATGGGGGGAGGCTGTTTTCATTGTTCCCAGGCTTCAGGAAACACTCTGGAGCCTGTGGATGGTGAAAAATGGACCTATCGGGCCTAATGGATGTTTGGGAATGAACTTCCAGTAGGTCTGTTGGGCCATTTTTTGCCCTCTCCAGGCTTCAGAAAGCATGCAGGTTGGAAGGGTAGTGCAGGAGGTGGAGTTGTGTGCAAATGTGTGGGGAGAAGGCATTGCAATATAGTGTAGGCATGCACATGTATGCTATCTTGGACATGTGCACTCTTTTGGCACCCAGCAAAAGAAATGTTTGCCATCACTGGTATAGGGTCTCCTGCTTCAGCAGGGGATTTAAATAGAAAACCTCCAAGATCCTTTCTTAATTCGTTATCATGATATTTGAATCCTTAGCTTAAATTTGGTCCACATATTCAAGCCTTTCCTGTTTCCCTTTGCTCCTGGTACTTAAAATCAAAATTAGTTTCTGGGCTTTTATGTTCCACAGGCATGAAAGATAAGGTGTAATTTGGTGGACACACTCAGCGAGGCAAAGCAAAAATTCAAAAGATTGCAGGACTGGGTTTTTTATTATTATTCAGAGGGATAGATGATGGTTTGGTTGTTTTAACAAAGAGACCTTGTTTTGGGAAGTTCAGCATGGTTGGAAAAGACTGAGTAAGAAAGAATAAACACAGAATGAACAGGAATACCTTTTTTTTTTTTACATGTGATGACATTTGCAGGACTTAATTTCCTAGGGCAATGAGAACCTAATCAAAAGGATCACATCTATAACTAGCTGATTTCTGCTGTTCTAATTGGGTCCAGATCCAAGATGTTTGGCTATGTAAATGCAAAGCAGAAAAAGAAACTGTCTCGGGATTGTACCTGCATTGTCCTCCAGATTCTGCACAGATAGAGCAAGCCCTGATCAACAAGATTATGCCACCTGTCCTTTCTTTTTAAAGAGCTGAAAATATTCTCTCCCCCAACTACTGAACATCTGGGGACAGAGGTCATCTTCTGTTACATTTTCTTAGAATTTATTTCATACAATTGCCCAAATTCTGGGTATTTGGATGTCTGACCAGAGCATTTTGCCTCTGGGGTCCAGCAGCTTATTCAGGTGAATCATTCCAGGAAAAAAGATGACAAACTGGGGATATTGCCAGGGAAAAGGATTTTGCAAAAACAAAGAAGGACAGGGTTGCTAAGCAACTGAGGGGAGGGATGTGATCTGTTTTGTTGGGTTTGTTTGTTTGCCTGGGACTAATCTAGTGGTGGGTTGCTACTGGTATGGTCCAGTTCTACAAACTGGTAGTGGTGGCAGCGGGAAGCTCCACCCATCCACCCCAGATGCTTCTGTGCATGAATGCATGTGCAAACTGGTAGCGATGGGATTTAGAAAGCCACAAAGACCTGGCTATGCCGGTAGGCCTGGGGGCCCTAAATCAACCACTAGCTTGTCCAGATATATTAATTGGGTATGAATGATTAGTAAGTGTTGTTGAATTTTTTTTTTTAATTAGGATTTTAGTAATTGCTCGTTTCTGTTGTGGTTAGCTCTGGCCCAGCTCCTGCCCCAAGGACTGTGGATGTGGGGGAGACATCCACATGCTGCAGGCCTGTTTTGCCCCCGGTGGAATCTGCTGATGAAGGCTCCTCTGACCAAGAAGACATGAGTGACAGGGATGAGGAGATTGTGGCAGACAGCTCAGAAGGAGATCAATTATCTAGCTCCTCCTTGGATTCAGAACAAGAGTTAATGATACAGCCACGCATGCGGAGAGCGATGCATAGGCAACAACAACTGAGAGATTATTATCAAAGAAAATGAGGCCACCTGTGGTTGGGTGGGGCTGTGGTAATTAGTGAGGCTGCTATAAAGAGCAGCCTGTGGGTTTGGCCATTGTGGAGGATTATCTGATCGTTGTGTTTCGTGCCTGCTTTACTGACTTTGACCTTTTGTGTGCTGATTTTCCCCCGCTTTGAAATTAAACCAGAGCAAAGTGTGTTTCACTTTGTGAAAGAGGAAGGACTGTGAATTGCCTCACAGCTGCAAGCTAAGTATCACAGAACTGATAAGGGACTTGTACCAATTACCAGTTTGTTTGGAGATGAGTGCTCTTTGCTATACCAAAAGAAGGCTTAGTTTAAGTGACTTTCATTATAAAGAACATTGTTTTGAATTTTCAAACGTGTGTGTGTCTGAAATTTGTACCTATAAATTTTTGGGAGACATTTACTAGAGAGCCCGACAGAACAGTTTCTTCTTTGACTTCTTTTTCTTATTGTCATTGTTACTGTAATTTTATATTGTTGTGAGCTGCCCTGAGTCCTTTGGGATTGGGTGGCACAGAAGTCAAATTAAATAATTAAATAATAAATAAATAGAACCCAACACTGGGCTAATAATCAGAAAAGTCAAAGAAATGGTTAATTCCGTTGTTCCTCTCAGCTTCTTTTTATAAATCGGACCACAGTGCTTCACAATCAACATAGTTGAAGAATCCTGAAAACCAGTGGTAGTTAAACTTGGCTATACTTTACTCCTAAATAACAGAATTAATTTGTGCTCCTCCCCCTGAGGTTTCTTAGGGATTTCTTACCTAAGTACTAGCCAGGTCAACCCTACAGAGTATTTTTTTTTCATGACCAGGCAAGATTGGTTCAGAGCACTATCTTGAGGTCTAGATACTTTAGAAGAGTTTTATATATTTCGGGATTCTCAGTCATCTAGGTCACTGCATAGACTTTGTTGGGGTGTGTGGGAGGGCTTTCTCCGTACTGAAGGAGCGGGTCCAGCAGTCACATGGGTTGCTCATGTCCAATCCGGTGGAACTGAGCCTAGTGTTAAAAAAGCTTGCTGGATCCGCCCCTTCCCCAGAATTCGCTCAGTTCGCATATCCTGCGGTTGTATTGTGATAGCTCGTTCAACATTCTAACACCTTCCCTTCGATCTTTCCTTCAAAAGTAGTAAGAATTGTTTATCCTTATTTGTTTACTTGCACTAATAGCGCCAGCCGTTTGTGGCTCGGCTTTTTTCCTTTGGGAGAAGTTGCGGTTTCGTTTTCCCCCGGCTGTTTTGCCGTTTACGATCCCCGCTGCCGCTTGTGGATTCCTTTAATCCTTTGGCCTGGAGGTCTTGGTGCAAGTATTGCTTCATTGATTTATTATAGTATTATTGTTAAAGGGCTTAAGAAATACCTCCTGCGGAGTGAGACGCTTGTTTTAGTCTCCTGGACTTAGTCGATCGCTTCCCCTTTAAGAATTCTATTACGGAGCGATTTTTCGGCGCGAAGGCCTTCGCGCCCTTTTTAAATTTAGGCCTCTCGTGTTGGCCTTCTGCCAGCCGCGTAGGCCTCAGTCCACCGCTTGGATCCCGGAGTGGGCTTTGGGACGCTCAGGCTTAATTCTCCACCGGCTAAGCCTCCAACCAGAGTGCCTTGGTTACTTTAATTAAAGTTTAGGGAGGCTGGCCACGCTGTATTTGGGGACACGAACTCTGGGTTTGCCCAGATTGCCCTCAAGTCTCAGCAGCTCCGAGGCCTCGGAGCAGGATCCATTCCTCTTGGGAAGTCTTTGAAATTCTTCTCCCTAATTATTCAGTTATTGGCTCAGCCTTGTCTTCTGTTAATTGTCAGACTATGGCTACTTTTCCCAAGAGAGGCACCACTCAAGGTCCCAGAGAGGCCAGGCCTACAGGCGATGAGATTACCAGTATCCCCCAGGCCTCTACCTCCTCTTCTTCAGGGGCCCGCCCCTCGACCAAAGTCACCAGGGCCGAGAAGAAAAGGGACCTAGCCCTACAAAAAATCCATGACAAATCAGCAAAGCGTTTGAAAGTACAGGCCCAAGTACTCAGTAGTCATGACCCCCCAGAGGCTTCTAATCTGCCTTCTTCTGGGGTCACTGTGTTATCTCTGGATGAGCCAAACCTAGACAGACCCCAACCTAACCTATGGGGAGTAGGTCCAGAGGAACCAGATATTATTGAAGATTCCTCCCAGCCAGGATCCTCCCAGGCCTTCAGGGATTCTTCTGCCATTCCTGCTGATATTTCTAGTTTACCTCCTGAATTCCAATCTATTTTTTCTGTGTTATCCAAGGCCATTGATGCCAAACTCTCTACCATCAATGCGCTTCCCTTACCTCCTCCTCCTCCTCGTCCCTCCCGCCCCTTGGGTTCTTCCCCAACGGTTAGAGCTCCTATTCAGGATGAATCAGATTCCTCTCAGGACGAATATGAGGATATGGAGGAGGATGAGGATCCCTTTCAAGGCCTCTCAGATGATGAGGAATCCCAAATAAAGGTTCCTTCTCCAATTACTATTTTTCCCTCTCAATTGTTCAAATCTCTCCTCCTCAAAGCTAGAATTTCTACGGGATTGGCGGCCCAGGAGAAACAGGCCTCCACATCCACTGATCCCCCGGAGGAGAATTTACCTTACTTCACAGAGGAACAGGAGGATAATGAGGTAATTCCTATGCCTAAATTGTTTAAAGATGCCTTACTTAAGCAGTGGGATTTCCCAGCCTCTGGGCTCAATCCCACAACCAAGGACAAAAAGTTGTACAAACTCTCCTCTTCCTATGAGGAGCTCCTTTCCTTTCCTAAACCGGATGAACCTGTCAAGATCCTTCACTCGGCGGCTGCTGTGCCAGGCGAAGCAGAGGAAGTCCTCCGCCCAGAGGACAAGCGGATTGAACAGATGCTCAAAAGAGGATTCACCGCAGATTCCTGGGCCATTAAAAGTTCTGCAGCGGCTTCCTTTTTCTCCAGAGCCATGCTTCTGTGGCTTCGCCAACTTCAACAGCATGTTCCTCCCGATGACTTGAGAGGTCAACAAGACTTCAACAAGGTCTTTGCAGCTGCCCAGTACGTGGCTGATGCCACTTTACAATCTACTAGATTTTCTGCTAAGTCTATTGCAGCTTCTACAACGGCAAGAAGACTCCTATGGCTTCGCCCTTGGCAAGCAGGAGTACGTCAGAAGTGGCAGTTATCTCTGGGACCCTTAAAGCGCGACCTTCTTTTCGGGGATCTTCTGGATCCACTCCTCACGGAAACCACGGACAAGAAGAAGGTATTGGGTCCAACCACCAAAAAGGCTACCAAAACGCAGTCCTTTCGTCGCCCAGGGCGTCAGCAAGATCAAGCGGCTTCCTATCAGAGATCTCCAGGTCAGTATTCCCCCCGCTTTCGTTCCCAAGGTAGGAACTCCAGGGGCAGAGGTTTTCGTTTCCAAAGGGGAGCGTCCTCTAACAGGGCTTCAAAAAAACCTAGATGGTAGTTTTTCCTCGATTCCCATAGGTGGCCGTCTAGCCCATTTCGCCTCTAATTGGCGTCTCACCTCCAAGGACCCCTGGGTCATTGACACTGTTCAAACAGGCCTTCTTTTAGAATTTACTTCTCCCCCCCCGAAACGTTTTATTTCCTGCCCTTCTCCCAGGTCCTCCTCAGATTGTAACCGTATGGAGGAGGCCATTTCCCACTTATTGTCCATCAGAGCCATTCAACCGGTTCCCCCCGGTCAGAAGGGTCTAGGTTTTTATTCCATCCTATTTATGGTTCCAAAATCCTCCGGAGGTTGGAGAGCTATTTTGGATTTAAAGAAGCTGAACCTATTCATCAAATATAGGAAGTTTAAGATGCACTCCTTATCATCCATTTTGGCCGCCATCCACCCGGGAGATTTCATGGTCTCTTTAGACCTCACGGAGGCCTACCTCCATATTCCTATAGCCAAATGCCACAGAAAATTTCTACGTTTCTCCTTTCAGGGCAGGCATTTCCAGTATAGGGCGATGCCATTTGGCCTTTCCTCGGCCCCTCGGGTCTTTACAAAGCTCTTGGGGTCTCTGGCGGCCTATATCCGGGCGTCTCCCATCCACATTTTATGTTACCTTGATGATATTTTGATTCATGGGAACTCCCTAGAGAAAGTGAAAACAGACCTTTCTGTCACCATGTCAGTTCTACAGGACCATGGTTTTTCCATCAACTTTGACAAAAGCCACCTCCAACCTTCCACATCCATTTTACACCTGGGATCCGTTATTAATTCAGAATCCTCCCAGGTCTTTCTCTCTCCTGAGAGAAAAATCAGTATAGGGGAGTTAATTTCATGCATTTTATCTCAACCTTCAGTTTCCATAGTATCCCTGTCTTCCCTTTTGGGGAAGATGGTGTCATGCATAGGCATCATTCCCTGGGCTCGCCTTCATGCTAGGGAACTACAGTGGCTCCTATTACCCTTTCAGAGATCGGGGCACAGCAACTCAAGCCGTCGCATTGTCATTCCACCAATTGTTCGCAGATCCTTCAAGTGGTGGAAGTCTCCGGCCATGGACAAAGGATCCCCTTTCAGGTGCCCGGATCAATTTGTCATCACCACAGACGCCAGTCTATCGGGATGGGGCGCCCACGCCCAGGGGATGATAGCCCAGGGCACGTGGTCCCCGGAGGAAGCTTCCAAGCCAATCAATTGGCTCTGAAGCAATTCTCTCCTCGCATCCCCAACCGGCACGTTCTCATTCTCACCGACAACATCGCCACGAAAAGCCATATCTGCAGACAGGGGGGCACGAGATCCAAGGCCCTCATGAGGGAGGCCCTCAAGTTAGGCCTTTGGGCGGAAAAACATCTTCGGTCGCTCCTAGCCGACCACATCTCGGGGAGCCTCAACGTCCAGGCGGATTGGCTATCTCGAGCAACGATAGACCCCGGAGAGTGGAATCTCCATCAGGACCTGTTCCATCAAATCAGCCTCAGATTCGGCCTACCAGTTCTGGATCTCTTCGCGACCAATGCGAACGCCCAACTCCCTCGCTTTTTTTCCAGATTTCCATCCCCGGGAGCGGAAGCAATCAATGCACTCCGGAGCCCATGGCCTCCAGGCCTACTCTACGCATTCCCTCCAATTCCAATTCTCCCGGACGTGATTCACAAGGTCCTCACCGAGAGGGCCCGAGTAATCCTAATCGCCCCTCATTGGCCCCGCCGGCCCTGGTTCGCGGATCTCCAACAGTTGTCCGTCCAGGACCCTTGGCGACTCCCCGTTTCGGGGGATATGCTGCGGCAGGGGGCCTCATTCCATCCAGACCCGGAGTGGTTCCACCTCACCGCCTGGCTGTTATCAGGAGAGACCTAGAACTGCGTGGACACGACCCCGATACAGTGGAGGTCATCTTAAAGGCCAGAAGGGGTTCGACCAATCGAATCTACGACCATACGTGGTCCAAGTTTCACCAGTGGTGTCTACAGGAGGGTCTCTCTCCCCTGTGCATCCCCATACACAGGATCATTTCCTTCCTTATGCAAGGTTTCCATAAAGGACTTTCCACCAGCACCCTCCGGCGTCATCTGGCGGCCATTTCCTCTGTCCTAGCGGGGCCCCGCAGACAGCCTCTCCGTTCCTTTCCAGAAGTTCAGGAATTCCTCAAGGGTATAGCCAACCTCAGACCTTCCAAGGTCCACAGGTATCCATCCTGGGATTTGCCACGGGTTCTCCATTCCCTCACGCAGGCACCATACGAACCCTTAAAATCGGCGTCCCTCAGGTACCTATCCTTTAAGGTGGCATTCCTGGTGGCTATTACCTCTGCCCGACGCATTTCGGAGTTGGCTGCTCTCTCAATCAGGCAGGACCTCTGCCAATTTCATCAGGACAAGGTAGTCTTGCGACTGGACCCCACCTTCTTACCCAAGGTCAGTTCCATGTTCCACAGGACCCAGGATATTGTCTTACCTTCCTTCTGCCTCCAACGGGACCACCCCTTAGCAATTAGATGGCACACCCTGGATCTCATTAGAGCGCTGAGGATCTATATCCAACGCACAGGACCCTTTCGGAGGTCGGAAGCACTTTTTATAGCCTATCATCCCAGAGTCATGGGGGCCAAAGTGTCTTCTACAGTGATAGGCCGTTGGATCAGAGGGACTATATCTAAGGCCTACGAATCGGCCGCCCTCTCAGTTCCAAGGAACATCACAGCGCATTCCACCAGGAGCGCAGCCACCTCGGCTGCTTGGGCGACTCAAGCCCCGTTGGAGGAGGTCTGCAAAGCAGCCACTTGGGCCTCACCAAATTCCTTCATCAGGCACTACAAAATTGATTCTTACGCCTCAGCGGACGCTGCCTTCGGCAGAAGGGTACTCCAATCCGTTATCTCTCACGATAGCAATCTAATCCCACCCTAGGGACCATCTATTGGGTATGTCCCATGTGACTGCTGGACCCGCTCCTTCAGTACGGAGAATAGGCGTTGATTGCTTACCTGAACGCCTCTTCTCGTACGGTGAGCGGGTACAGCAGTCACTTCCCGCCCTTGTATGTGTCTTCTTTACCTTCCTATAACCTTTCTTCCTCTAACAATGAGAGTTGAACACTACAGAGCTTCACAGCTGAGCCTAGTCTATGGATTCGCGAATTCTGGGGAAGGGGCGGATCCAGCAAGCTTTTTTAACACTAGGCTCAGTTCCACCGGATTGGACATGAGCAACCCATGTGACTGCTGTACCCGCTCACCGTACGAGAAGAGGCGTTCAGGTAAGCAATCAACGCCTATTCTCTGTGGTGGCTCCGGCTCTCTGGAACCAGCTGCCCCCAGAGATCCGCCCCGCCCCAGACTCCTGGCTTTCCAGAGAGCGGTGAAAACCTGGTTCTGCCAGCAAACCTGGTTCTGCCGGCCAAGTAGGAAAGAATGAAATATTTTATTTTGGGGGATTTAAAATTGTTTTTTTATATTGTCTGGATTTTTCTATGCCACCCAGAGTCCAGCAGCAGTTGGGCGGCCTATAAATCAACCAAACACACAACCAAACAACCAAACAACCAAACAAGTGTTTGTCCCAATGGTGCTTTTTCAAGAGGCACCTGGCTTTTCTTTGAAGGTGTTTCACTTCTCATCCAAGAGGTTTCTTCAACTCATCCAAGAAGCTTCTTTGATTATAAAACTAGCTACCTAATTAACTTTAAAAGCCGCTACAAAACCTTATGCCACCAGATAAAGGCAGAATGCACCAATTGCCACTGCAAACTAGAAGAAAATCTTTTACAAAATCTACCCCCATCTTCTATAATTTTGTAAACACCAAACTTAAAGACTCGAGAACCATCCCACCCCTTAAAGGACCTAACAGGAAAGACTGTAATGATGAAGCCATTAAGACCAACCTCTGCAACACATTATTCAGTTCAGTCTTTATAAACAGGAATGGCTCAAACCCTACATTTCCAAGTCATACACAACTAGTTGAAACAATCGGTTACATATTGATTTTACAGAAAATAATGTTGAAAAAGCACCATGGAACCTAAAATCATCTCTATCCATTGGCCCTGATGGTTTATGAGTCTACTTCTAAAAAAGCTTTCCATTGCCATAGCAGAACCTCTAAGGATAATCTATGAAATATCTTTCAGAACCAGCTTCTTTCCCAACCTTTGGTCATTAGCCTATCTTCAAAAAGGAGACCCCAGCCTATTTGAAAATTACAGAGCAATCTCACTATGTTACATCACCTGCAAAGCCATGGAATCAATCATAAACCAATCCATTCCCCTCCATTTAGAGACAAACAACCTGCCCTCTAACAAGCAGTTTGTTTTCAGAAAAAAAAATGTCCTATAATCTGCAACTCCTACACTGCAGAAACATATGGACCACACAACTTGAACTGGCAATAGATGCAATTTACATAGACTTTTTCAAGGCATTGGATTCAGCGTACATGACAAACTACTGTTAAAACTAAACTCTTAAAGATTTCTGGATCCCAGCATAAGTGGATAGCTGTGTCTCTGTCAAATAGAGAACCAGTAGTTAAAATAAGGAGCTCCTTATCAAACCCTGCACCAGTTAACAGTGGTGTTACCCAGGGTATTGTTTTAGGACCCACACTCTTTATACTTAAACCACCTTTGCGATCATATTATAAGCAACTGCAATCTGTTGCTGATGATGTAAAACTATTTAACACCACCAACAATATTGTTGCCCTACAAAACGACCTTGACTAAGTGTCAGAATGGTCAAACAACTGGAAACTCCAAATCTCAACCAACAAATGTTCTGTCTTACACATTGGCAAAAAATAAATAAAATCAAAGCAACAAATTCAAGCTGGGTGGATATGACTGTGTAGATGGCCCTCACTCGATCAAGGACCTTAGAGTACTCATCTCAAATGATCTAAGTGCCAGAACTCAATGTAACGACATTGCCAAAAAGGCATTAAGGGTTGTCAACCGCAAAGCTTCTTCTCTGGTAACATTCTACTGCAAACTAGGGCATACAAAATCTTTGCTAGACCAGTTCTTGAATACAATTCATCTGCCTGGACTCCGCATTGTATATCAGACAGTAAAACAATTGAGCGAGTCATAGGAAGATATTAGTTGACAAACTTCATATAAAACCACAAACCACAACAGGATGCTGAAGATTCATTTCCGGCATTCCTATTTGAATAACTGTCCTGAAAATTTAGGGGAAGTCAGTGATGGACATTGTGAAAGGTTTAACTTAGAGATTGCCACAATGGAAAAAAGAAAACTCTTAGGGCAACTGGAATTCATCAATGCTGGCTAACTATTATTGGATACTATAGCAAGATGCATTGCTATGTTTTGCTACATTTTTAGACTTGTTGAACTCATGCTGCAGCATGTTGGAAATATTATGTGATTAAATAGATTATAGCCATTAAAAGTTAATTTCATATCTCTCAAGATTCCTTTATGATACAGGCATTCTGAAATTATATTTGTGCTTCGTTTGAAGGGGTCTAATCACCATAACATTTTCAGGAAGCAAATCTTTTGGGGGAGAATATCATTCAAAGTGTAGAATGTGCAAAGAGGTAGAAGAAATTGCAGATCAACTATTCATCTCATGCAAGAAGATCACAAAAATGGATTATATCACAGTCGCCACAATGATTCACCGAAACATCTTTAAAAATTATCATATGGCAGTAATGGAAAATGGGTGGGAAAATTGAGTTGGAAAAGTAGTTGGAAATGAGCAGGTTAAAATATTGCGGGATTTCTGAATACAAACTGATGAAGTCTTGGTGCATAAAACACCAAATTTAACTGTGGCTGAAAAGAAGGAAGCACTGATTTGTCAATGCTTTTCAACAGCAGAAGGGAAGAGAAGGAATTGGAGCTAACACATTATCAAGATGTGACACTTGAAACAGAAAGATTGTGGCATAAATTTGCTGTGATGTTCCCAGTGGTTGCACACTGGGGTGCCATCCATGCTTGGGTGATCAAATAGCCAGATGTTTAGATTGAATTTGCCTTCTTTTGGTCTACTTATTGAATCCTTCCCAAGGACCAAGAGATTGCAAATGTTACTTGATGGTGTTCAAGGTATCCTTGGAGAATGTATTCTGTTCCATCCTTTTGTTGTTGACCTATGATAATTTTGTCAGTGTGGATAGTGTTTAAGTAACGTTCCAGATGTTTTTGGATTGCACCCAAGGCACCAATTAATATTGATACTGTTTTTCTTTTCTCATTCCACGGACATTCTACTTCTATTTGCAAGACTTTGAATTTTGTGACAACCCACCCCCCGCCCCACATACACCACCAGTTCTTTCACTTCTATCCTGATCTGGTCTCCAGTTTGCTGCCAGTTCACTCAGAGTCGCACCATGTGCATATGTGTGCTTTGTACCCACACACGAACCTGCAGCAATAAAAAAAATAAAAAAATAGTTTCTGTGCATGTGCAGAAACAAAAAATGTTTCTGCGCATGCACAGAAGCAAAATCCAAGATGGCGGCACCCACGCTGACAGAACTGGTTACTCCCTTGTGGGGTGCCTCAGGGGTCGGTCCTCTCCCCCCTGCTATTTAATATCTACATGAAAATGCTGGGTGAGATCATCCAGGGGCATGGGGTGAGGCATCATCAGTATGCGGATGATACCCAGTTATACACCTCCACCCCATGTCCAGTCAACGAAGCAGTGGAAGTGAAGTGCCTGGAGGATGTTGGGGTCTGGATGGGTGTCAACAGACTCAAGCTCAACCCGGATAAGATGGAGTGGCTGTGGGTTCTGCCTCCCAAGGACAATGCCATCTGTCCGTCCATAACCCTGGGGGGGGGATTACTGACCCCCTCAGAGAGGGTCCGCAACCTGGGCGTCCTCCTTGATCCACAGCTCACATTAGAGAAACATCTTTCAGCTGTGGCGAGGGGGGCGTTTGCCCAGGTTCGCCTGGTGCACCAGTTGCGGCCCTATCTGGACCGGGACTCACTGCTCACAGTCACTCATGCCCTCATCACCTCGAGGCTCGACTACTGTAATGCTCTCTACATGGGGCTACCTTTGAAAAGTGTTCTGAAACTTCAGATCGTGCAGAATGCAGCTGCGAGAGCAATCATGGGCTTCCCAAGGCATGCCCATGTTACTCCTACACTCCGCAGTCTGCATTGGTTGCCGATCAGTTTCCGGTCACAATTCAAAGTGTTGGTTATGACCTATAAAGCCCTCCATGGCACCGGACCAGAATATCTCCGGGACCGCCTCCTGCCGCACGAATCCCAGCGACCGGTTGGGTCCCACAGAGTTGGCCTTCTCTGGGTCCCGTCGACTAAATAATGTCATTTGGCGGGACCCAGGAGAAGAGCCTTCTCTGTGGCGGCCCTGACCCTCTGGAACCAGCTCCCCCCAGATATCAGAGTTGCCCCCACCCTCCCTGCCTTTCGCAAGCTACTTAAAACCCACCTCTGCCGTCCGGCATGGGGGAATTGAGATACTTTCCCCTAGGCCTGTACAATTTTATGCATGGTATGTCTGTATGTATGTTTGGTTTTTATATTAATGAGTTTTTAATCGTTTTTAGTATTGGATTATTTTGCATACTGTTTTATTATTGTTGTTAGCTGCCCTGAGTCTCCGGAGAGGGGTGGCATACAACTCCAATAAATCAAATCAAATCAAACCGTGTGCATATGTGTGCTTTGTACCGACACACGCCCCCACAGCAATAAAATAATAGTTTCTGTGCATGCACAGAAGCAAAATCCAAGATGGAGGCACCCATGTTGACAGAACTGGCTCCATGACGTCATTGCTAAACTACTAATGGTTCTAAAGAGCTGGTTAGAACTGGTAGGAACCCACCTCTGCTCCAGATCCTGCGACATCCACTCTCCAGACCTTTTTGTCTTTCTTAATCAATAATTGTTAGGCTTGGAGTGTAATATGACAGGTGCTTGTTTGTTTGAATTTTAATGTCCCATAACACTTTTATCGTCTTCATTTTTTATTACTTTGTCTATTTTGTTATTCTTGGTTACAGGCAAATAATATGTCAAGCAGATATTCCGATGTGCCATTATTGCTACTTTCTCATGCATACTTTTTGTTGTTTTGTAGTCTGGGTGTTCTTCTTTTAGCAACTAATTAGGTGATCCACAGTATCTTCAGTTTCTTTGCAAAATTTGCTGCCTGTTGCTGGCTTCTCAATTAGAAACATAGAAACATAGAAACATAGAAGACTGACGGCAGAAAAAGACCTCATGGTCCATCTAGTCTGCCCTTATACTATTTCCTGCATTTCATCTTACAATTGATATATGTTTATCCCAGGCATGTTTAAATTCAGTTACTGTGGATTTACCAACCACGTCTGCTGGAAGTTTGTTCCAAGGATCTACCACTCTTTCAGTGAAATAATATTTTCTCACGTTGCTTTTGATCTTTCCCCTTTTTATGCATTTGTTCTTAAGGCTCGGCCCTGTGCAGCCAGAATTAACCCCTTCTGAATATCTAAGATAGGCCTCTTAAGGCATATGTAGAAACATAGTCAATCAGCTTTAATTAGGTGCACCATCATCAAGAGTATAAAATCCTTGCATTAGCTACTGTAGTTTTTAACATAAAGAGTATCAGCACTGTCGTTTTGCCATTGCTGGGTTGTATTCTGTGTGTGTTTCACAGCTGTGTGTTTCACGGTACTCTGTGTGTTTCACAGCTGCCCTGTAGAAGCAGGCAACAAAATTATCCTTGTGTTGCTTGGAAAATGGCTTGGGCTATTTATTTATTGTTAATTCTAAGATGCATCTATTTCTCTGAATTTGCTTTCTCATTGTGGGAAGAAATATTCATCTGATTCAGTTGCAAGCTGGGAGAAAGGCACTGTAAACTTGGAGGCTGGTTGGAAAGATGGTTTAATGATGAAGCAGAACCACATAGAAACATAACAAATTGACGGCAGAAAAAGACCTCATGGTCCATCTAGTCTACCCTTATAATATTTCCTGAACTTTATCTTAGGATGGATATATATTTATCCCAGGCATGTTTAAATTCAGTTAATATGGATTTGCCAACCATGACTGCTGGAAGTTTGTTCCAAGCATCTACTACTCTTTCAGTAAAATAATATTTTCTCACGTTGCTTCTGATCTTTCCCCCAACTAACCTCAGATTCTGCCCCCTTGTTCTTGTGTTCACTTTCCTATTAAAAACACTTCCCTCCTGGGGAGGGGCCTTCCGAGGGGGGATGGTGTTGTGATTCAGTCTGAGGCTCCTCAGGGAACGGCTGGAACTCTGCCGGCTCCATGCTGAGAGGGGGAGGACGAGGAACAGGAGGAGGAGGAGGACCAGGTGGACGGGGAAGAGGAATGTCAGGACGAGGAGGAGGGAGAACAGCCTGAGACCCCCGGGGTTGAGCTCTCCCCAGCGAGTAGCCTGGAGTCATTGGATGAGAACGCACAAGCCATCATAGATATGAGGCAGAGAAGGGCAGCACAACGAAGGGGATAATTAGCCAGGTATTTCCATCCCTAATAGGCAACAGCTGGGTTTGGGTGTGGTTCTCCTCAGAAAGGTTGAAAAGGCAGGCCCGCCCTTCCTGTATTGTGGAGAGTTATCTTTTGGGAGTCCTGTGACCTTGCTTCGATCCTTGGTATCTCTGATTCTGGCTTGTGACCTCGAAGGCTGAAAACTTGGGGGAGGCGTGGGTTTTATTATCTACAGTGGTGTGTGTGCCAACAAGAAGCCTGTTGTATTGTCTGGCCGTTGTGACTCTTCTGTGAAGCTTCATAGCATTCCAGTTTGTAAGAACAGTTTTTGTTATCTGTGTTTGTTTTCAAAGATATAAAATGACTTTGCTTTTTACCAGCGTGTCTGGCTACTCTTTTTAGTTGGTGTTGACGTCTGGGGGAACCCAGACAGAACAAACCTTATTTAACCATTTAACATGTTTAAATGTTTCGATCATGTCCCTCCTTTCCCTTCTATCCTCCACACTATACAGATTGAGTTCATGGGTGGTTCTGGCCAGCTGACCACATGGAGTTGAGAGGGGGGGTTATACCTTCTTTTGGGCTTTGCACTTCAGCTTCCTGTGAAAGAACAAATAGTCTATTGGCTGTTGTAGGGGCTATGTAGAGGTTGCACCTGGCTCTATAGGTTGCCTAAGCCCCCAAGTTTGGTTGAAGATTGTTGGGGTTGATGCAATGAAGGGGTTTGTGTTCTGAAAGGGTATTGGGTAATTTCTGTTGTGGCTTTGTGGTTTTCATCCTGTTTTGTCTGTTGAGTGAGGGCTAATCCTACCTTCAGACTTTGATGCAGAGAGTTTCACAATGGAATGAATTTCTGCCTGCAGTATTTGTTTTGCCTATGAATGGCGCTATCTCTTTATCTCTGCTGACATCTGCTGTGGGCTATTAATGAAAGTGGGGTTTTCTTTCTACCTCTAAAAACATGTTTCTCTCACTTTGGGAAATATAATAATCTACCTTTTATTAAATATTCCTCAAAATATTTCATTCTTCTGGGGATGGGAGGTAGCTGCCCACAGCTTCATTTGTGAATAATTTCCATCCTGTACATCTAACCTGAAAATTATTTTAAAAAGAGTAGCTTTATGGAGTGCAAACCAACTATAGACCGCTGGCCAAGCCCTGTAGCCAGTCTCATTTTCTTTCTTTGCTCTCTCCCTGGGCAGGTGAGCCCAATATATTGTTTGTGGCTTTAGTGTTTTTCTTAATTACTGTATGGTTTGCCGCATTATGAAAGCTGGTGAGAAATAAAAGACGAAAGAGAGGAAGAGATAGAAATGGGTCAGATCCAATTAAAGCTGAAGAGAATTAATAACACTGAATTGGCATGTTTTTATTTAGAAACCAGCACATCTTTAAAAAAGAGAGGCCGCATGAGAGAGAGGAAGGGTTCTGGGGAGGAATAGTGTTAGCTATAAATGTATATGGCCAAATCATTTGGAAAGTTGCGAAGGAGGAGACAGTTTAATTTTTAAATTACGATTGGTTTTTTTTTAATCCTGTAGGTTTTTTTGTGGGGGGTTTTTTTTTGGTTAGCAAAAATATTCATGATAAAAGTACCAGGTTTTCAGTTAGAAACAAACTCTTTGGAATTTTCTTTTGTTTGAATTGCCAAGGAAAAATAGCTGTCTTGTATAGATGGAGGCAAAGACATGTAAGGGATGAAAGAAATATTGCTCTGCAATAGCATTTAGACTTATCTACTGCTTCCTAGTGCACTCTCTAAGCCAGTGAGGGCAAACCTATGACATTTGGCACCTCCGGGTCCCGTCAACTAAACAATGTCGGTTGGCGGGCCCCAGGGGAAGAGCCTTCTCTGTGGCGGCCCCGACCCTCTGGAACCAACTCCCCCCGGAGATTAGAACTGCCCCTACTCTCCTTGCCTTTCGCAAGCTCCTTAAGACCCACCTGTGTCGCCAGGCATGGGGGAACTGAGACATCTCCCCCGGGCATATACAATTTATGAATGGTATGTGTGTATGTATGTGTGTTTAGAAATGGGGTTGTTAAATGTTTTTAGTAGAAATTTAGATTTGTTATAAATTGTATTTTTTGCACTTTGTTGTGAGCCGCCCCGAGTCTGCGGAGAGGGGCGGTTTTCAGTTAGAAACAAACTCTTTGGAATTTTCTTTTGTTTGAATTGCCAAGGAAAAATAGCTGTCTTGTATAGATGGAGGCAAAGACATGTAAGGGATGAAAGAAATATTGCTCTGCAATAGCATTTAGACTTATCTACTGCTTCCTAGTGCACTCTCTAAGCCAGTGAGGGCAAACCTATGACATTTGGCACCTCCGGGTCCCGTCAACTAAACAATGTCGGTTGGCGGGCCCCAGGGGAAGAGCCTTCTCTGTGGCGGCCCCGACCCTCTGGAACCAACTCCCCCCGGAGATTAGAACTGCCCCTACTCTCCTTGCCTTTCGCAAGCTCCTTAAGACCCACCTGTGTCGCCAGGCATGGGGGAACTGAGACATCTCCCCCGGGCATATACAATTTATGAATGGTATGTGTGTATGTATGTGTGTTTAGAAATGGGGTTGTTAAATGTTTTTAGTAGAAATTTAGATTTGTTATAAATTGTATTTTTTGCACTTTGTTGTGAGCCGCCCCGAGTCTGCGGAGAGGGGCGGCATACAAATCTAAATAAACATAAACATAAACATATCTGCTGGCATATGGACTTTTGCCCTAGCTCAGCTTCAGTGTGCATTTATGTGCTGGTCAGCTGATTTTTGGCTCACACAAAGGCTCTTGGGAGGGCACTTTTGGCTTCCAGAGAGTCTCTGGGGCAGCGGTCCCCAAACTATGGCCCGGGGGCCGCATGCGGCCCACTGAGGCCATTTATCTGGCCTGCGGGTGAGTGAGAGAGCACAAGTGGCTGTGGCTTCCTTTCCTTCTCTCAACACCTGTGTCTACCGCCGGTGCCTCCCGCCAAGCCGGCGGCCATCACCGCGGGTTCCTTGGGTGGGAGCTGCCACTTCCCCTGGGCAGCCCAGTCCGGCGGCTGTAGAAAGTGCAGAGATTATTGCCGCCGCCTCTGCTTCCACTCAGGGAGCCACTGTGGTAGCTGTGCCTTTTCCTCTCGCTCAGTTCGACCACAGTGGCTCCCTGAGTGGAGGCAGAGGTGGCGGCAATAATCTCTGCACTTTCTATGGCAGCCTGGCTGGGCTGCCTGGAGGGAATTGGCAGCTCCCACCCGAGGAACCCGCGGTGACGACCGCCAATTTTTTTTATAGTCCGGCTCTCCAACAGTCCAAGGGACAGTGAACCGGCCCCATGTGTAAAGGGTTTGGGGACCCCTGCTCTGGGGGATGGGGAAGGGCATTTTTACCATCCCCCAGCTCCAGGGAAGCCTTTGGAGCCAGGGGAGGGTGAAACATGAGCCTACTGGGCCCACCAGAAATTGGGAAACAGGCCATTTCCAGCCTCCAGGGAGCCTCTGGGGGGCAGAGGAAGCTGTTTTTCCCCTCCCTAGGCATTGAATTATTAGTGTGGGCAATCACAGATGCACAATAGCATGCGCACATGCTCTTTAGACACCCAAAATAAAGTTTTGCCATACTGGTCTAAGTAGTTTACAGAGTCAGCATATTGCCCCCAAAATCTGTGTCCTCTTTAACTATCCTTGGTGTTCTGACCCAGCCTTCATAGTGATTTCTGAGTAAAACAACCTGTTTTTATAATAGGGTGGTAACAGTCTTTTATTCAGAAGATTAGAAAAAAATCAAACATAATTGTCTTTCTCGGCTGGAGGCCGGCGGCTCACTGCTGACCGCCACTGCTGCTGACCGCCGCCCAGGTCCCCCCACCCAGTACAACCCCCTGGGATTTCCAGCTGAGAAAGGCTGCCGCTCCGAATCACCACCCTTTTCATCTTCGTGGGGAGGGAAGCTCACAAATTCCAAAGCTGGCGCCCTCTCCTCTGAAAGGCTGAAAAGCAGCTTGGGCTAACAAGCTGTGGCAGGAGTTGGGAGAGGTGGCAGCTGCTGAATGCTGCCCTTTTTGGCTTTGCGGGGAGGGAAGCTCGTGAATTCCAAAACAGGTGCCCTCTCCTCCGAACACCTTGCCCATCCCCAGGGCCTAGAAAGGTTGCTGCCACTGCTGCTAACCACCCCCAACTCCCCCCACCCCATGCTATGTTTGGTGTATAAGACACACCCAGTTTTTGACACCATTTTTTGCGTCAAAAAGGTGCGTCCTATACAACAAAAAAATACGGTATTCCTAACAAACCTGGATTTATCCAAGAAATCTGAATTGTTTGCTATATAATAGAACCAAATGATTGTGTGCAACAACTGGCCACTCCCAAACTAGGCTTGGGTTCTGGCTTACCTTGCTGCTGGTTCACTTCCTCATGTGCCACATGGGTATGTGTGTATGCGCAGTGTTAAAAACCTATAAGCTAAATAACAGATGTGACTGAAATAGACATTTTGGGGGCTTGTCCAGCCAGCCATCGCTGTCAGTTGGGTGAGTGGGGAAATTTTTTTGCTACTAGTTCTATAGAACCAGTCCGAACCAGCAAGAACCCCCCTCTGTCCAAACCTTATCTATTTATTTCCCAGCCAGAAAGGGGCTGGCTATCATCTGCGTCTGCCTTTCCCTGAGAGCCAGCTTACTGGTTTCCTTTACTCTCCTCTCCTTTTCCTCTCTGTGCATATATGCATCTGGGATAGCCCCCATCTGCTCCTCCCCCACGCAATGCCTCGTGTGCCCTCAGATATGGCTCCACGTGCCACCTGTGACATGCGTGACATAGGTTCGTCATCTCTGATCTAGTTTAATGAAAAGAAAGAGTAGGGGAGATGCGATAGCAGTGTTCCAATATCTCAGAGGTTGCCACAAAGAAGATGGAATCAAACTATTCTCCAAAGCACCTGAGGGTAGAACATGAAGCAATGCGTGGAAACTAGACAAGGAAAGAAGTAACTTAGAACTAAGGAGAACAATTAATCAGTGGAACAGCTTGCCTCCAGAAGTTGTGAATGCTATAACTCTGGAAGTTTTTAAGAAGAGATTGGACAACTTTTTTTCTGAAGTTGTGTATGGTTTCCTGCACAGTAGGGGTTTGGACTAGAAGACCTCCAAGGTCACTTCCAACTTTCTATTCTATTCTATTCTATTCCATTCCATTCCATTCCATTCCATTCCATTCCAATCCACTGTACTCTACTCTACTACATTACATTACATTACATTACATTTCACCCTACCCTATCCTACCTTATTTTACCGTACCCCTTCATTTAGAAATATTGCCAAACAAATTCTTTTAGAACAGGAGTCCACAGCTCCTGGGCCTACCAGGCTTTGAGCCATTCAGAACCAGGCTGAAGACGTGCACATGCCATTTATGCATATGGAATCATCCCCCCCCCATCAGTCTGCAAAATGGAAAAGGTTGGGAAACTTTGCTTTAGAAGAATGTGGCATTATAATAGTAAATAATTGTTTTCGCAGATAAAAATCATTTGGATGCAAACTGGAAATAAGAGGAATTATCTCTGGCCGGTCGCAGTCGGTGTTAGTGGGGGGTCAGAGGTCGACTCCGAGGTCTCTCCCTTGTGGAGTACCTCAGGGGTCGGTCCTCTCCCCCTTGCTATTTAACATCTACATGAAACCGCTGGGTGAGATCATCCAAGGACATGGGGTGAGGTATCATCAATATGCCGATGATACCCAGCTTTACATCTCCACCCCATGCCCAGTCAACGAAGCGGTGGAAGTGATGTGCCGGTGCCTGGAGGCTGTTGGGGCCTGGATGGGTGTCAACAGACTCAAGCTCAACCCGGATAAGACGGAGTGGCTGTGGGTTTTGCCTCCCAAGGACAATCCCATCTGTCCGTCCATTACCCTGGGGGGGGGATTACTGACCCCCTCAGAGAGGGTCCGCAACTTGGGCGTCCTCCTCGATCCACAGCTCACATTAGAGAACCATCTTTCAGCTGTGGCGAGGGGGGCGTTTGCCCAGGTTCGCCTGGTGCACCAGTTGCGGCCCTACCTGGACCGGGACTCATTGCTCACAGTCACTCATGCCCTCATCACCTCGAGGTTCGACTACTGTAATGCTCTCTACATGGGGCTACCTTTGAAAAGTGTTCGGAAACTTCAGATCGTGCAGAATGCAGCTGCGAGAGCAGTCATGGGCTTACCTAGGTATGCCCATGTTTCACCATCACTCCGCAGTCTGCATTGGCTGCCGATCAGTTTCCGGTCACAATTCAAAGTGTTGGTTATGACCTTTAAAGCCCTTCATGGCACTGGACCAGAATATCTCCGAGACCGCCTTCTGCCGCACGAATCCCAGCGACCGATTAGGTCCCACAGAGTGGGCCTCCTCCGGGTCCCGTCAACTAAACAATGTCGGTTGGCGGGCCCCAGGGGAAGAGCCTTCTCTGTGGCGGCACCGGCTCTCTGGAACCAACTCCCCCCGGAGATCAGAACTGCCCCTACTCTTCCTGCCTTCCGTAAACTCCTCAAAACCCACCTTTGCCGTCAGGCATGGGGAAACTAAACATCTTCCCCTGGGCACGTTGAATTTATATATGGTATGCCTGTGTGTGTGTGTGTTAGTATAGGGGTTTTTCTTAAATTTATAATATTTTAATTAATTGAATCATGTATTGGATTGTCTTTTCACTTGTTGTGAGCCGCCCCGAGTTTTCGGAGAGGGGCGGCATACAAATCCAAATAATAAATAAATAAATAAAATAATAAATTAGAATAAGACATTTTTTTTTTAAAAAAAGAACCTGATCTATTAAAAACTGCCAGGAAACAAAACATGTAACCCATTAAGATATACACTGCTACATCACAAATCTGCAGCAGTGAACAGAATATTCTAGTGTGTGTCATTTTTTTCTGCTACATAATTCACCAGAAGGATGCATTTGGGAGAACTGAGTTTCAAAAAAACCCCAAACAGTTTTGATGTTCTTAAAGAAGTGCATGCTTTGGCAAAACTCTTGGTTAAGGTAGTTTGGCAATCCTCAAACTGCCTCCCTCAAAAGTATTGGGAGCATTAGATTTACAGTTTAAAATTGAGGCAATTGCTACCCAAACATTTGGAGGGAGGCAAGTTAGAGAAAAATAGACTATACTTTCTATCATAGCCTTTTGTATTTTATTACTTTAATTTGCTAAATTAATTAACAAAAGAAAAAATGCAATAACAGAAGAGAATTAATAGATTAATATAGCATCAAATTAATTTTATTTATTTAACAAATCTATAAGGTTGCCCAACTTACACGTGATCTTGGACAATTTACAAAATTAAAAATCCAATTTACAACAATCCACAGACCTCCCTACGTCCTGTGGCAATGACAAACAGAATCAAATCAACCACTTTATGAGCTCCATATCAGTCCAGGTACATGATACATGATACTGTATCAGCCATATCTTAGATTGTGAGTGGCCATATTCAAGTCTGGAGTTTGATTCCCAAGTGACTCAAGGTTGGCTTGGCTTTCCATCCTTCTGAGTGTTGTTGTCTGTTGGCTACCAACAGATCTAGCTGCAGAGTCAAATGAGGAGAAAATCAATGGAGAGCCTGGGCCAGCTTCATATCCTTCTGGAAAAGTTGGAACAGGGAAAGCAATCTGAAAGAGTGACACTAATAAGAAAGAGGGGTCCAGAAGATTATCTTAGAAGCCACAAAACTCCCAAAAGTTTAAACATATTTGTTCCTTGCCTCTTTGTCAAATGTACTAACTGGAATACAGTGGTACTTCATCTTACGAACTTAATTCGTTCCATGACAAGGTTCATAAGTAGAAACGTTCGTAAGATGAAACAATATTTCCCATAGGAATCAATGTAAAAGCAAATAATGCATGCAACCTCATCCCAAAACTCACCCCTTTTACCTTGCGCCGCTGGGAATCCCCACCTCCGGACTTCCATTGCCAGCTGAAGTGCCTGTTCTTTTGCTGCTGGAATTTCCCTGAGGCTCCTCTCGCTGGGATTCAAAGCAGCACTGGCAAAAATGAAGAGAATCCCAGCAAGGGGAGCCTCAGGGAAATCCCAGTAGTGCAAGAATGGGCACTTCGGCTGGCAACGGAAGTTTGGAGGTGGGGTTTCCCAGCAAAAGGAGGCTCAGGGGAATCCCAGCGCTTCGGCTGGCAACAGAAGTCCGGAGGTGGGGCATCCCAGCGGTGGCAGTTAGGGTTCGTAAGTTGAAAATAGTTCAGAAGAAGAGGCAAAAAAAATCTTAAACACCGGATTTGTTTCTCGAAAAGTTCATTAGAAGAGGCGTTCGTAAGACGAGGTACCACTGTATTAGGAAACAAAACTCACCATTAAGTCACTGCTGAAAATCAGTTGTAGATTTTTCTTTCCGTTGGTAATTCTTTTATCCAGCTCCCATGCCTGAAAATATTAGGCATCCAGTGATCTACCTGACAGATCTGGTCTGTGTCTGGTCTTCTTTACCATATTCATAAATGACTCATAACAAGGTAATGAAACAGATGCCCAGCAAATTTGTAAGTGAAACTAAGCTAGTAGAGGTGGATGGGTAAGATTTCTATCACTTGCAAAAACAGCTTCAGGGTTCACAAAGTTCTTAATAGACATAAATATTGGTCTCTATCCAACAAAGTACAGTTCAGTTGTGCAGTAGGAAATTGATAATGATTTATTGATTTATTTGTCACATTTCAAAACTTTCCATCTCCCTCACAGAGGGTGGCTGGCTGGTATACAAATCAAATATTAAAATATTAAAAAAAAAGAATACATAACATTTAAAAAGAGGGGAGGATGCTTGAAATCCAATAATATTAAAAGTTATTTAAAATGGAAGGAAAGGGCTTTCAAGGTGCTAACCAGCCCCATGTCTACATGCTCTTCTGTGAGTCCCAAATAAGGAGCACAGAACTATACACCTATCCAAAAAGTCAGGAGAGTAGGTGCTCTCTTCGCTTGCGGGGAGGGTTAAAACATCCCAAATGGTGGGACAATGGCAAGAACTCTGTCTTCCTGTGTTGTGGTTAGCTCTGGCCCAGCTCCTGCCCCAAGGACTGTGGATGTGGGGGAGACATCCACATGCTGCAGGCCTGTTTTGCCCCCGGTGGAATCTGCAGATGAAGGCTCCTCTGACCAAGAAGACATGAGTGACAGGGATGAGGAGAGTGTGGCAGACTGCTCAGAAGGAGATCAATTATCTAGCTCCTCCTTGGATTCAGAACAAGAGTTAATGATACAGCCATGCATGCGGAGAGCGATGCATAGGCAACAACAACTGAGAGATTATTATCAAAGAAAATGAGGCCACCTGTGGTTCGGTGGAGCTGTGGTAATTAGTGAGGCTGCTATAAATAGCAGCCTGTGGGTTTGGCCATTGTGGAGGATTATCTGATCGTTGTGTTTTGTGATTGCTTTACTGACTTTGACTTTTTGTGTGCTGATTTTTCCCTGCTTTGAAACTAAACCAGAGCAAAGTGTGTTTCACTTTGTGAAAGAAGAAGGACTGTGAATTGCCTCACAGCTGCAAGCTAAGTATCACAGAACTGATAAGGGACTTGTACAAATTACCAGTTTGTTTGGAGATGAGTGCTGTTGGCTATACCAAAAGAGGGCTTGGTTTAAGTGAAGTTTCATTATAAAGAACATTGTTTTGAATTTTCAAATGTGTGTTTGTCTGAAATTTGTACCTGTGAATTTTTGGGAGGATTCTACCAGAGAGCCCGGCAGAACATCCTCACTCCTACCAGTTAGAATTTTTTAACTGAGGGAGTCTGCAATATACCTTCCTTGCCTGACTAGTGAGAAATACTTGCGGGAGGGAAGCAGCATGGGTATCAATAGTATGAGGGTTATCCGGAAAGTAAGGTTACAAGGCACATAGCTCTCACAGGGAATGTTCATGGGGGGAAGTTGGTATTACTATTGTGTAGCGCAGTGATGGCAAACCTATGGCACGGTTGACACAGGTGGAATGCAGAGCCCTATCTGCTGGCACACAAGCTGTTACCCTAGCTCCACGCCAAAATGCATTTGTATGCTGGCCACTGATTTTTTGGCTCGTGCAGAGGCTCTTGGAGGGCATTTTTGGCTTACAGAGAGTCTCCAGGGGGGTAGGGGAGGTTGTTTTTTTCCTCCCTCATCTCCAGGAATGTTTTTGGACCCTGGGGAGAGTGAAACACGAGCCTACTGGGCCCACCAGAAGTTGGGAAACAGGCCATTTCTGGCTTTCAGAGGGCTTCTAGGGGGTGGGGGAAATTGGTTTTCACCCTTCCCATGCATTGAATTATGGATGTTGGCACTCACACATAAGCATTAGCTCACATGCGTGTTCTTTCAGCATTGATGGGAAAAAAGGCTCACCATCATTGGTGTAGCGGGAAGCCAGCAGAAGAGAACAATCAGTGACAGTGGTCAGTAGATCATCAACTGGCATTATGGTGAAGATTAAAGTTGAGTGTCCGCATTCTGTTTCCCTACAAATGCGAAGTGCACACTGTAATTCAATTCAATTCAATTTATTAGATTTGTAATACACTACCTGAATGCTAAGGGCATGAATGCTGCTGTGATGGGTGCCCAAGATTTGTGTGCAATGGGTACCCGAGATTTTTCTCACCGATTAATGAGTTTTGAATTTTTTTGGCTGAATAGGAATGGCACCACTGAATTGATCGACGTTTGCTCTCTGGAGTATGGTGATAAGCTCAAGTTTCATCCCCTGTCACTATATAGTCGAGCAAAGCCTTGCCTTCAATCTCAAAATGGTCAAGAAATTCTCGGGCAGCTCTGATTCTGTCCAGTTGGTCTCCTCCGGGTCCCGTCAACTAAACAATGTCGTTTGGCGGGACCCAGGGGAAGAGCCTTCTCTGTGGCGGCTCCGACCCTCTGGAATCAGCTCTCTTCAGAGATTAGAACTGCCCCCACCCTCCTTGCCTTTCATAAACTCCTTAAAACCCACCTCTGCCGTCAAGCGTGGGGGAACTGAAACATGTCCCCCTGCCTATGTAGCTTTTGTGTATGATATGACTGTATGTATGTTTTTATATATTGGGGTTTCTTGTTTTTTAGACTTTTTAAATGTATTATTGTTATTTTAGATTCTAACTATTAGATTTGTCATTATATATTGTTTTTATTATTGTTGTAAGCTTCCCCGAGTCTACGGAGAGGGGCGGCATACAAATCTAAATAATAATAATAATAATAATAATAATAATAATAATAATAATAATAATAATAACAACAACAACAACAACAACAACAACAACAACAACAACAACAAATTCCGTAAGCATCTTGAACACCCATTGCAGCAACATTCACCCATCTCCTTCCCTGCAGGTGCAGAGGTGCAGAGACAAAGGATGGCCTTGGCTTCCTAGAAAGAATTTGTTATGGCTACATACTAACAATCATCATACCCCTCCCACTTTCCCACAGTAGAAAATGCATAATAAATTAATCTCAAGTGTGACAGGCCCAAGATCCCAAATAAAATGGCTTCAGCTTGACAGGTTTATCATCTCATTAAGCTCTCACCTATGACAGCTAAAGTTGATTAGTTAATTCTTAGTTCTTGGTTTCTTTAATGTTTGTTTGTTTGTTTGTTTGTTTGTTTGATTGATTGATTGATTGATTGATTTTTATCCCGCCTCTCTCCGCAGACTCAGGGCGGCTAACAACAGTAAAAAGACAATGTAAACAAATCTAATATTAAAAGTAATTTAAAAAAAACCAATTAAAAAAAAACAATCATACATACAGACATACCATGCATAAATTTTATAAGCCTAGGGGGAAGGGAATATCTCAATTCCCCCATTCCTGACGACAGAGGTGGGTTTTAAGAAGCTTGCGAAAGGCAAGGAGGGTGGGGGCAACTCTGATATCTGGGGGGAGTTGGTTCCAGAGGGTCGGGGCCGCCACAGAGAAGGCTCTTCCCCTGGGTCCCGCCAAACGACATTATTTAGTCGACGGGACCCGGAGAAGGCCAACTCTGTGGGACCTAACTGGTTGCTGGGATTCGTGCGGCCCATCCACAAGCTTTGCCCATCCACAAGCTTGAACTCTGTAGTAATATAAATTTACACCTTTGGGATGGTCCTGCCAACACAAAACTGGGAGCTCGTTTCAGTTCTCAGTGACCTGGATATCATCTCCAAGCCAAGCAATATGTTATGTATTCTTGGACCAAACCTTATTTTGAAAATCTGCATGTCTGTTGCTGGATTAAGTTTCTTGACCCAAACCAATCCGGGCCAGTTCATAGTTATAGGCACCATTTCAAATGCTTGGCGATCCATACAACCTTAAACCATCTGTGCCAAGGCTGGGTTTCAAATGCCACGTTTTCTGTTTCAGTTTCTATCACCTGCCTATCTCTGTTGGGTAGCTCCGGGTGCCAGCTGCTTCTGCTTGCTTTTGCTAACCAGCTTACACACATAATCAACTAATTGCAACTCTGATGCAAATGAGTCCTGCTGGCCATTCAGGATAGGCCAAGAGTGCCAATCTTTCTAATGATCAAGGACTGCTTTAAATAAAGCCAAAGCACTGGCCATCCTTTAGTGTCAGGCCAATCTCGTTTCCGCCAAAAGCAAGTTGAAAATTAAAATCTTATTTTTAAGCATTAAAAAAAAAATGGTTATTTCAGTGTTGGAGCAGGACACCTTCTATCCTGTTTCAGGCGGTAGGAAAAGCAAGTAGGATGCTTGGTTGCATAGCTAGAGGTATAACAAGCAGGAAGAGGGAGATTGTGATCCCCTTATATAGAGCGCTGGTGAGACCACATTTGGAATACTGTGTTCAGTTCTGGAGACCTCACCTACAAAAAGATATTGATAACATTGAACGGGTCCAAAGACGGGCTATAAGAATGGTGGAAGGTCTTAAGTATAAAACGTATCAGGAAAGACTTAATGAACTCAATCTGTATAGTCTGGAGAACAGAAGGAAAAGGGGGGACATGATCGAAACATTTAAATACGTTAAAGGGTTAATTAAGGTTCAGGAGGGAAGTGTTTTTAATAGGAAAGTGAACACAAGAACAAGGGGACACAATCTGAAGTTAGTTGGGGGAAAGATCAAAGGCAACATGAGAAAATATTATTTTACTGAAAGAGTAGTAGATCCTTGGAACAAACTTCCAGCAGACGTTGTAGATAAATCCACAGTAACTGAATTTAAACACGCCTGGGATAAACATATATCCATTGTAAGATAAAATACAGGAAATAGTATAAGGGCAGACTAGATGGACCATGAGGTCTTTTTCTGCCGTCAGTCTTCTATGTTTCTATGTTTCAGTCTGATTTATTTTTTATGTTTTGCCGGACCATCCAGAAGCTGTTTTTTCTGCCTTAGAAATATGTGGAACAATTTCTTTAATGCAGTTGCAGCTTTGAAAGTATCCAGCTGAAACTTGGCAAGGTCAGTGATCTCTAAAAGATTACCATCCCTGTTATTTCCATCTGATTCTGCCAAAAACAAAGCTGCTGCAGGCATTTTAATGCTTCCCCATTATAGCCTGTGAACACTGAATCACAAATCTTGAATTGGCTTAAAATAAATCCATTTCCCCTTTAATCTCAAATGGCGGACACAAATCAAACCTTTTTCCAAATCTTAGATCTCCATTTGAATTAGAGGTCTGATTTGCATAGTTCTAATGACACATTTTAAAAGCAGGCAGCAAATGGTTCTTTCCTGGAATTCTTACTAATAATATGATGGTGAGTCAAAAAGTAATGCCATTTATTTAGGACAGATATAATTACCAACACAGGAACATGGAACATACATCAAAATGAAGCTAGTCCTCTGTGGATCACATCCATACTTCTCAATATAGTCACCATTTATCTCAATAGCAATGTTCCACCTTTGAATGAGAGCATGTATCCCAGACTCATAAAATTTTGCTAGCTGTTCTTTGAGCCACTTCTTCATTGCAGTTTTCACTTCCTCATCACTGGAATAATGTTTGCCTCTCAAACCCTCTTTCGTGGGGCCATGGATCCACCTGCATACATTGCTATAATCTAAAGTATTGTCCTCAAACACATTTTATAATAGTCTGAGATGTTCACAGGGTTACCCTTCCGCAACAAGGAATTGAATCACCGCTCTTTGTTTTTGACGCAACTCTAAGGGGGCAGCCATTTTGAATTTTCCTTACGAGTCTATAAATCTGAAAAATAAGAAACAAAATATTTCAGAATGTAAATGATATAATCATTTATAACTGGGAAACACTTCAGGTATTTTTATCAAAAACTTCACCTGAAATAAATAATATGGCCTTACTTTTTGACTCACCCTCGTATATTTACTTGGGTCACCTTACCCAAGAAAGAAGTGGAAGGAAGACTTAGAATGGAGGTCGCGGGAGCTATTCTAAGCCACTGCCCAATTGGATGACTAAATTGAAACAGTTTGACTTTGACATATTTATTAATTGGATTTGTATGCCGCCCCTCTCCAAGGACTCGGGGCGGCTCACAACATATCGAATAAAACATAAGAATACACCTGGATCCAATTAATGTAATTAAAAAACCTAAAAGTTGTAATATAATTAAAAACTTTCATTACCATTCACTCCATTCACTTATTCTGCTGATAGAATCCAGAACCTCTGCAATTTTTTATTTTGTTTTTCAAAATATCATTGGGTTGGAAAGTATCAAAAAGTAATTTGGAATGTGACACTTTTAGAATTCCGACTCAATTATGAAATGCACACGTTTCTTACTTTTGAAAAGTGAACCTGAGACTTTCACATGCTTTCTGGGTGTTATTATGGTTTCTCGTTAATTTAGAACAGGGCTGTCAAACTCCTGGCTCATGGCCAAGATGCATCATGCACTGGCCATACCCAAGCCTGCTTTAGCGAAGGGGGAAACACTCACAATGCATCACATGATGCTGTTGTGATGACATGAGTTGGACAAGCCTGATCTAGAACTGGGTTGTTATAAATCAAATCTAAATAATAAATAAATAAATAAAATAAATAAATAAAATCAAATTTATTTTACCGATTCCCAAGTCAGCACAGAATGACAGAATGAAATGGAAAGTATACAGGGTTTTGAACTAAGAGTTGAATTGTACAGTGGTACCTCTACTTACAAATTTAATTCTTTCTGTGACCAGGTTCTTAAGTAGAAAAGTTTGTAAGAAGAAGCAATTTTTCCCATGGGAATCAATGTAAAAGCAAATAATGTATGCAATTGGGGAAACCACAGGGAGGGTGGAGGCCCTGTTTCCTCCCAAGAGATTCCTAGAGAGGTACCATGGAGGCTTCTCCCTGCCTTTTCCGGCCCTATTTACTCCCAGGAGATTCCTAGAGAGGCCCTATAGAGCAGTGTTTCCTAACTTTGGCCACTTGAAGATATTTGGACTTCAACTCCCAAATGCTGGCTGGGGAATTCTGAGAGTTGAAGTCCAGATATCTCCAAGTGGCCAAGGTTGGGAAACACTGCTATAGAGGCTTCTGCCCACCTTTTCTGTCCTTGTTTCCTCCCATGAGATTCCTAGAGAGGCCCCACAGAGGTATCTCCTTGCGTTTTCTGGCCCTGTTTCCTCCCAATAGATTCCTAGAGAGGCCCCATGGAGGCTTCTCCCTGCCTTTTCCGATTACAGTTTCGGAGGCTCTGGTTTGTAAGTGGAAAATGTTTCTTGAGAAGAGGCAAAAAAATCTTGAACACCCAGTTCTTATCTAGAAAAGTTCATAAGTAGAGACGTTTGTACGTAGAGGTACCACTGTATTTGTATTCATAAGGCTGCAGTGAAAACTTCCTTCTGTTCTGGGTATTACACCTACCATCTATTTCCTTATGTCTCAACTCCTTTTTTGCAGCATTTCCCCTTCCCACTACTTTTGCCAAATTCATGAGAATGAAGGAAACTGATGTAATGAAACAATGTAAATTAATGAAGTAAAAGTAAATGGAAACACAGATTATATTATTTCACTCCTCCTGCCTATAGTATTCCCTAGATGTCAATTTATTTTTGCAGCAACTAGTATGCAAAAGGCTAAACAAAGGATTAAATTCACAAGGACATACAGTGAGTTTTGTGGCTAAATTGTTATTAGGGTGCACTTAAATATGGATCCCACCTTCATTAGCAGCTTTGGTTTCTGTTTATATGACATTCTGCCCTACAACTCAGTAAAATAGAATAAAATTAGGATGTAATGTTTATGTAACCATTTTGGCTCAACTGCTGCATTTTAATATGGGAAATGTCATTGCCAAATTACTTTACCTAAATATTCATGAAATATGCAATATGTTTTCCTGTAAATGCTCACATTAAGAGAACTAATGTCTACCACTTAGATTAAAATATCAAGTTGCTAGAAAAGAAAAAAAACCTCTCCATTTCTTGCAACCAGCATTATATTTGTCTTATGTTTGTGGAAATCAGTCATGATCTTGTTGCTGCTTCACTTCTGGTGTTATACCAAAAAATGGATGCACAAATCTAGTTTAGTGAAAAGAAGGTCTAGGGGTGAATGATAGGATGTTCCAATATCTCAGGGGTTGCCACAAAAAGAGGAAGTCAAGCTATTCTCCAAAGCACCTGAGGGTAGAACAAGAAGCAATGGGTAGAAATTAATCAAGAAGAGTTGCAACTTAGAACTAAGGAAAAATTGCAAGACCGTTAGAACAATTAATCAGTGGAACAACTTTCCTCCAGAAGTTGTGAATAGAAACATAGAAACATAGAAGACTGACGGCAGAAAAAGACCTCATGATCATCTAGTCTGCCCTTATACTATTTTTTGTATTTTATCTTAGGATGGATATATGTTTATCCCAGGCATGTTTAAATTCAGTTACTATGGATTTACCAACCACGTCTGCTGGAAGTTTGTTCCAAGGATCTACTACTCTTTCAGTAAAATAATACTTTCTCGTGTTGCTTTTGATCTTTCCCCCAACTAACTTCAGATTGTGTCCCCTTGTTCTTGTGTTCACTTTCCTATTAAAAACACTTCCCTCCTGAACCTTATTTAATCCTTTGACATATTTAAATGTTTCGATCATGTCCCCCCTTTTCCTTCTGTCCTCCAGACTATACAGATTGAGTTCATTAAGTCTTTCCGGATACGTTTTATGCTTAAGACCTTCCACCATTCTTGTAGCCCGTCTTTGGACCCGTTCAATTTTGTCAATATCTTTTTGTAGGTGGAACCAACTCCCCCCAGAGATTAGAATAGCCCCCACCCTCCTACCGCACGAATCCCAGCGACCGATAAGGTTCCACAGAGTTGGCCTTCTCTGGGTCCTGTCGACTGAACAATGTCATTTGGCGGGCCCCAGGGGAAGAGCCTTCTCTGTGGCGTCCCTGGCCCTCTGGAACCAACTCCCCCCGGATATTAGAACTGCCCCCACCCTCCCTGTCTTTCGTAAACTACTCAAGACTCATTTATACCGCCAGGCATGGGGAAGTTGAGATAGCTCTTTCCCCTAGGCCATTACAAGTTATGCATGGTATGTTTGTGTGTATGTTTGGTTTTATAATAGGGGTTTTTAGTTGTTTTTATTATTGGATTGTACATGTTGTGTTTATTATTATTGTTAGCTGCCCCGAGTCTGCGGAGAGGGGCGGCATACAAATCCAATAAAAAATTATTATTATTATTATTATTATTATTATTATTATTATTATTATTATTATTATTTTGTTCTGTCCCATTATATTATTCTACTGTCAAATATCAAGAAATCATGTGGGCATAAAGCACTTTTGAATGCAAAATAACACCCAGGTTATAGTCATACCAATGATAAGAACATTTAGGTCATACCAGGTCCCTGAATGTCATTCAACATCTGGATACCTAGTTAGATGCTACAAAATCTGGAGTGATCCCTGTTATGTATTAGATATATATGTATTAGGGATTGTTTCTAGGCAAAGTATGCCTTTTGTTGTTAAGCAGAAGTACTGTTAAATGCTTACCGTTTGCTGATTGGCTGTTGACTTTAGGCGCCAATATCAAGGAGCTGTCAGCCGCCGCTGTTGCTGGGCGAGCTATATAAATAGCGCGGCTCCCGGTCTTACGCGTCTCTTGTTAGTGAAAGCGGCTGAGAGAAAGTGTTACAGCCGCCTGTTATTTCCTATTGAGAATAAAGAGAAATTCATTGGATCGTTGTACTCGCATCTATTACATTGGCGACGAGGGTCTCGAGGTCATTTATTTTTCTCAGAAAAATTTATAAAAATACAGAATGTCGACCCCTTCGATCATCCAGCCTCCTGAACTGTTTGACCCTGAGAGGTCTACGTGGACAGCTTATATGGCAAAATTTGACATTTTTCTGGAGGCTGCAGGCATGCATGATGCTGAAGACAGCAGAAAGAGGGCTCTCTTTTTGAATTATTGCGGGTCCCAAATTTTTGAATTAGCCGGCACGTTGACTGATCCGGAGCCCGCCAATTCGGTTCCGTGGGACACTTTAAAGGAGAAACTGGCTTCACATTTCAAGCCAACGAAGCCTGCTCGGGTGTACCGGCATCAATTCTCGCGCACAGCTCAGGCTGAAGGCGAGTCTATAAACCAATTTGCAACTCGCCTCAGGACGATTTTAGCAAAATGTCAGTTTGAAAATCCTGAGGCGAGGTTGACAGATGCCATAATCTTTGGCATGCGAAATGTCACCATTCGCAATAAGTTACTAGCTGCTGAAGAGTCAACCCTTCAAGACGTTATTAAGGCAGCACAAACGGCTGAGGTGGCTGAAGCCGCTGCAGCCGATCTTAAATCTAATGACAAACTTCCCACTGTGTCTAAAATCTCGGACAGCCACCGTTCCCTGGTGACTCGGCCCTACGATTACCAGCTGCAAGAGCAAGACCAGTTTGATGAATATTGTTGTCAAATTCGGGGACCAGCGTCGAGACAGCTCCGTCCACCTTACCAGCCCTGTGCCGGATGCCGAGGACAACATCCACGATCCCGATGCCCTTTCAAGGACGCCATATCCCGACGCTGTGACAAGCGAGGACACATCGCCCCTGCCTGCCGGGCCATCATTTCAGATGACTTCTCTGCTTCTCCTCATCTCCTGCCTCCCTTTCCTGCCCAGCGTTTTCCTCGCCCCCCCAGGGCAGTTTAACAGAGGGAATCGACGTCCATGGATCCCCCGAGGTAACTCTTGTTGGCCCAAACCTAGCTCTCCTTTTCCCCCCCCCGTGAATAAAATTATTGTCCCAATCCTACTTAATCACCAGCCATGCCCCATGGAGCTTGACACTGGCTCCAAATACACTTTAATGCCTTGGCACAAGTTGCACCTTTATGTGCCATCCCTCTCTCGGGACTCCTTGCAACCGCTGGACATTTCTATAAATGACTTTCAAGGACACCCTATCAGGGTATTGGGTAGAGTTAATGTGCCAGTCACTTTTAAGAATGTACATCTTATTCTGCCATTACTTGTTGTTGAAGGGGCAAACCATTCATTGCTGGGTTTAGAGTGGATGGCTCCGTTAGGCTTAGCTGTCACTGGCCTCCACAAGATTACTACACTAGGGCAAAATGGAGTGCCTGATTTTGTCCGTGAGTTTCCTGAAGTGTTTAAAGACGGTTTGGGCACATACAAAGGTCCCCCTATTTCGTTTTCATTGGATCCTAATGTCCCCCCCCTTAGGCTTAAACCACGACGAGTGCCTCTCCCCTTACTTGAGAAATTAGACGCACAATTACAAAAGCTGCAACATCAAGGCATTCTAGTGCCCGTTGAACACGCACCCTGGGAGACTCCTATAGTGACACCTTTGAAACCAGATGGCACCCTCAGAGTGTGTGCAGACTATAAATCTACTTTGAACAAAGCGTTGCAGCATAATTCCTACCCCATACCCGTTGTGCAACAGCTGCTACACACCTTAGGATCGGGGTCCCTCTTTGCCCGCTTGGATTTGGCGCAGGCATATCAGCAACTCACCGTAGATGATGCCACAGCCATGGCCCAGACTATTGTCACCCATCGAGGGGCATTCAAGTGTACTCGGTTGCAGTTTGGGGTTAGTGTGGCCCCAGGTATTTTCCAGCGTTTGATGGAACGACTTCTCATGGGCCTCACGGGGGTGGTCCCGTATTTTGACGACATATTAATTTGTGGGGACACCCCTAGCCAACTGCATAGCCGCATTAGGCAAGTACTATCCCGTTTGGAAGATAAGGGTTTACGTTTGAAACCTGAGAAATGTGTATGGGAAACATCTTCAATTGAGTTTTTGGGATTCCGAATAGATGCCAAGGGTATTCACCCCACGGAAGATAAAGTCAGGGCCATCAAGGAGGCACCTACACCCACTTGTAAGGCTGAGCTACAAGCCTTTTTGGGACTTTTAAATTTTTATTCCGTATTTTTACGTCAAAAGGCTTCTGCAGCTGAGCCGCTTCATCGCCTTCTCCACAAGGGGGCAGTGTGGACATGGGGAGATAGGGAACAACAAGCTTTCCAAGCTATAAAAAATCTCCTGTCTTCCAACAGTGTTGTCATCCAGTACAGCTCAACCCTTCCACTTAGGCTCACCTGCGATGCTTCACCTTACGGCGTGGGCAGTGTTTTAGCCCACATATTACCTAATGGGCAAGAAGCCCCTGTGGCTTATTTTTCAAGAACTTTATCATCAGCTGAAAGGAACTATGCCCAAATAGATAGAGAGGCACTATCTCTGGTGGCTGGGGTGAAAAAATTTCACCATTATTTATTAGGCCGCCCCTTCCAATTGGTTACAGACCACAAGCCTCTATTGGGTCTATTAGCCACTGGGCGCCCTACCCCCCCATTCATGTCCCCTAGAATGTCCAGGTGGGCAATCTTCCTTGCAGGCTATGACTATGTCCTTATACATAAGGGGGGGTCGTTGATCAACCATGCAGATGGGCTTAGCCGTTGCCCTTTAGGGCTGAGGGTAGAAGACCCCGCTCCGGCATCTGATGTCTTACTTATTGATTTGCCAACTGACCCTTTAGTTACTGCCCATGAAGTGGCCATAGAAACCAAGAAAGATCCATTATTACATTCTGTATTGCAATTTATTTTAAAAGGTTGGCCACCAAATGGAGAGGACCATAGTGTGGCAGAGTATAAGACCAAACGCTTGGAACTCTCTGTAATGCATGATTGTGTTCTGTGGGGAGACAGGGTAGTCATTCCCCCCACCCTCAGATTACAGGTAATGAAATTATTACACAAAGGTCATCCAGGTGTGGTCAGGATGAAGGCCCTGGCCAGAGGATATGTATGGTGGCCTGGTATGGATAAAGCTATTGAAGATTGGGTGGCCACTTGCCCACAGTGCCAAGAATCTCGGCCAAATCCTCCCAAAACCTCCCCTGCAGAGTGGGACTTGCCCAAGAGCCCTTGGTCCAGAGTACATATAGATTTAGCAGGGCCAGTGGGAAACAATATGTTCCTCATTGTAGTAGATGCGTGCTCTAAATGGTTGGAAGTTTTGGTATTGGGGTCCACTACCTCATGTACTGTTATAATGGCTTTAAGGAAATTGTTTGCAATTCATGGGTGCCCAGACGTCCTGGTATCGGACAATGGGCCCCAATTCACGTCCTCTCAATTCAGGAGCTTCCTAGCACACTTGGGGATCAGACACGCGTTAACATCAGTCCACGCAGCGTGGGCTAACGGAATGGCTGAAAGGTATGTCCGAGTGGCCAAAGAGGCCATTAAAAGGTCAGCCCCAGGGGAAATACAAGAGAGACTGGACACTTTCCTCCTGGCTCAACACATTACACCGAGTGTATCCACCAACAAGAGTCCAGCTGAGCTATTGATGGGGAGGAGATTGAGGTCTCCTCTGGACAGACTGCACCCCTCTTTTGTGCAACATAGGAATATTAATATGTCTATCCCAGAAAGAGAAGTATTTATTGGCCAGCATGTATTTGTCAAAAATTTTGACAGGGGGAAGCAATGGGAACGTGGCATAATAACTGACAAAACTGGACCAAAAACTTACAAAATCACCTTACTAGATGGTCGCCTCTGGCAACGGCATATAGACCACATTAGAAGCAGGCAAGAGACACCGGGGAGTACACAAATGGGGAATAATAATAATAATGGCATCTCTACTCGTTCACTCCCTGCAGGGAGTTATAACAGGCTGAGCAGAAATCGGGCAGAAACCGAGCAAATTGATTGGGACTTACCTGGACAGACTGCCCCCTCCAGCGCTACCCCTTCTGTACAGCATGCCAGCCGTGGAGATTCGTACTCCTCTGGACAGGAAGAACCTTCCTCTTCCGTTGATTCCCAAGTCTTCCAGGAGCAGCGTCGATCTGACAGAACACCCAGAAGACCTGCGCGGTTAAATGATTATATCACCTATTTGTCTGAATAAATCATTGTACAGTAAGTTAAATAAAAGGGGGAGGGGTGTTATGTATTAGATATATATGTATTAGGGATTGTTTCTAGGCAAAGTATGCCTTTTGTTGTTAAGCAGAAGTACTGTTAAATGCTTACCGTTTGCTGATTGGCTGTTGACTTTAGGCGCCAATATCAAGGAGCTGTCAGCCGCCGCTGTTGCTGGGCGAGCTATATAAATAGCGCGGCTCCCGGTCTTACGCGTCTCTTGTTAGTGAAAGCGGCTGAGAGAAAGTGTTACAGCCGCCTGTTATTTCCTATTGAGAATAAAGAGAAATTCATTGGATCGTTGTACTCGCATCTATTACAATCCCTATATGAGAACTCTAGATAAGGGTCATTTTAATGAAACCTGTATCTTGCAGCTGAGTGGAAATGCTGAGTGTAGATAAATTTTGGCTCATGTGGGAGCCAATAGATGAGCATTATAAGCCCTATTCCATATCTTGTTTAAATAATTCATATGAAAACCACATGCCTGCGAACATTCCCATTCAGATATACCCCTTCTGCAGAGAAAAGATGCAATTTGATTACTATCTTGCCCCAGTCATATTCATGTTCTAGCTTTACGATACCCGAAGAAGGCCTGAGTCTGATGAAGAGAGAGATGAGTCAAGGAAGAACAAATATTCAATTGAAGCCTCTTTAAACACAAATACCTCTACTTTTCTCCAAAGGCTGAAACAAAAAGAGAAAGAATGGATAGGTGGGAGAAGATCTAAATCAGAACTTTGCAACTTTAAGACTTGTGGACTTCAACACCCAGAATTCTCCAGCCAGTTGGATAGTTGAAGCATAGTTGAAGCACACAAGTTTTAAAAGTTGCCAAGTTTGGGGACCCTTGATCTAAATCTTATACAGTGATACCTTGTCTTACAAACTTAATTGGTTCTGGGACGAGGTTCTTAAGGTGAAAAGTTTGTAAGACAAAACAATGTTTCCCATAGGAATCAATGGAAAAGCGATTAATGCGTGCAAGCCCCAAATTCACCACTTTTGCCAGCCGAAGCACCTGTTTTTGTGCTGCTGGGATTCTCTGAGGCTCCCTCCATGGGAAACCCCACCTCCAGACTTCTGTGTTTTTGCGATGCTGCAGGGGAATCCCAGGAAGAGAATCCCAGCATTGCAAAAATGAGCGCTTTGCTGGCAACGGAAGTCTGGAGGTGGGGTTTCCCAGCAAAGGGAGCATCAGTGAAATCGCAGCATCACAAAAACACCAAAGTTCTCGAAACCCCACCTCCGGACCGCTGTGTTTTTGCGATACTGCAATTTCACTGAGGCTCTCCTTGCTGGGAAACCCCACCTCCGGACTTCCGTTGCCAGCGAAGCGCCCGTTTTTGCATTGCTGGGATTCCCCTGCAGCATCACAAAAACATGGAAGTCCGGAGGTGGTGCTTCACTGGCAACGGAAGTCCAGAGGTGGGGCATTCCAGCAGTGAAAATAGTTTGTAAGAAGAGGCAAAAAAATCTTAAACCCCGGGTTTGTATCTCAAAAAGTCTGTATGACGCGTTTGTAAGACGAGGTATCACTGTATTCAGTTTAATATCATCCCCACAAGGAACACACCATTTGGCCATGCCTTGGCTGGTTTGCCATTTTCCTATTGTTTGCATCTTTCATGGGAAGGAACAGGCATGTATATTCTGGCTAAGGTCAAATCCCAAATGACCCTATTGCTTCATTGGGTTCCAACTCTTGTTCCTCAATGCCTTGGAGCTGTGGCCACTACTTTCTGTCCTGGATATGACATCCCATTTCTCAGCCTTTATGCAGTCTGTCTTGGTTTAGATGTATAAGGACAAACTAGAGGCAGATTTGTTCACATCACAAACATTTCGTTCGTTCGTCATAGGAAGCCCACAGGTAAAAGAAAAAAATGTTTTCTAAAAATAGTGATCCTCATCCAGTACAGAGAAAATTTTGATTTCTGCGAACATACTTCATGGTTGCTTTAACGTGATGTGTTTCTCCAATGTTTCTTAGCAAACAGCTGTGGGGAACACTTTAATTATAAAGGATACCTTTGATCGGCAGTAATAATACAGGCATTCAATAGCTGTGCTGCATACTGAATTGTCTGTCAAGCTGTGCTAAGTGCATCTGATCTGAACACATAACAGGCAATCATGCCCAGTTTAGGATTTTGATTATCTGATAATAAACTGCTAAAAACCTCACCCGTAGTCTTGTCTTCATCATATATGTTCTGCTTTGCTAACAAGTCACATTTGACAAATTTCCCTTTTGATCAGAAAGCTATGAATAGAGCAGCTGCTTGGCATCCACTTGAATCAAGTAAATATTTGGGCTGAAGCATGAGATTGGAGATTGTCAGATATTGTGTGCAGTAACGTAGATTTGGCAGATGGCATGGAAATGTATTCATTCATTCATTCATTCATTCATTCATTCATTCGATTGATTTATATGCCACCCCTCTCCGAGGATTTGGGGCGTCTTACAACATATAAAAAAGACAATAGAAAACATATTTAATCCAATTTAACATTAAAAGCCGGGTGGCGCAGCAGGTAGAGTGCTGTACTGCAAGCCACTGAAGCTGACTGTAGATCTGTAGGTCAGTGGTTCAAATCTCATCACCAGCTCTAGGTTGACTCAGCCTTCCATCCTTCTGAGATGGGCTAAATGAGGACACGGATTGTGGGGGCAATATGCTGGCTCTGTTAAAAAGTGCTATTGCTAACATGTTGTAAGCTGCCCTGAGTCTAAGGAGAAGGGCGGCATAAAAATTGAATAAATAAATAAATAAATAAAATTAACTAATCTAAAACCCAAATTTATTACAATCAGTTACCTTCATTCACACAGCAAATATATATTTCATTCATCGTCCAGTGGGCAGATAATTAATAGCCCCAAGCTTGACGACACAAATGATTCTTCAAACTCGTGTGGAAGGCAAGAAGGATGGGGAGAGCTGGTTCTAGAGGGCTGGAGCCCCCACAGAGAAGGCTCTTCTCCTAGGTTCCGCCAAGTAACATTATCTACATGAGGGGCCTTGAGAAGGCCGACTCTGTGGGACCTGATTGGTCACTGGGTCTCATATGGGAGGAGGCGGTCCTGTAAGTAATCTGGTCCGATGTCAAATAATCCCAAGGATAGACTTTTGGGACATGCATAGCTTTGGGTAAGGTGGAGATTGCATCTCTTCATAAACATGGTAGACTGCCTTTGGGTGGTGATGAGTACCCACCATGGATTGAAAGGAGCAGTTTAGGCTTGGAGACAATTCTTCTGCTTATGTGACAATCCAGTTTGAGGTAGCCATGGTATGGAGTTTTCCTACTTCTTTTGAACATATCCAATGAAGGAAACCCACCTCTTCCCTTGATCTTTGCTTCTACTTTCAAACTGTTGTAGTGAATATTTCTTCTCCCTCACTTTCATGAAGGATCTGCTTTCCAGTAACTTAACAAGAATAGGATTTAGGGTTTTTTTGTGCGATATCTTTCCTCGTATTTGAAGTGTATTCTCATCTCCCTCTTCAAATCTCTCTTTACAAGATGAAACGTGGCCCTCTTGCTTCATAAGTCTCTCTTCATGAGACTTAGTGTTTACTGTATTCCCCCCGATCGTCTTTCTTGCCTTTTTCTGAATCTGTTGAGAATTCTTCCTGTGATAATCTTTCTCAGAACTGGATATAATATTTTATCATGGGGTAATCAGACCAAAGGAAGATAAAGAACAACTTCTAAATGCCATGAGTTTGAAACTTTATATTTGTTGATGCATCCTACAATTGCATTTACCATTTTTGCAGCCGTATCATATTGCTGACTCATTGTGAGTTTTTAATTAACTAATTAAATATAGCTAATTTAATTAAACTGTTTCAACTCCTATCCTCAAAATGTCGTTACAGCACTGAACGCCATCACTCTGCTAAACAAATAATCCCCTCAACACTATCAAACTATTTACTAAGTCTACACTACTATTACTACTAGTTTTTTCTCATCATTCCTATCACCCATTTCCTCCCACTTATGACTGTAATATTTTGCTTGCATCCTTACGATTTATATTAATGTTGATTGTTTTCTGATTGCTTACTTGACTCCTATGGCAATCATTAAATGTTGTACCTCATGATTCTTGAAAAAATATTTTTTTTTTCTTTTATGTACACTAAGAGCATATGCACCAAAGACAAGTTCCTTATGTGTCCAATCACACTTGGCTAATAAAGAATTCTATCTATTGTAACTACTCTTCCAAGTTCTTTACAGACTGACTTTCAAACCAGGCAGCCTGTGCTTTTGATTTAGATTGTATAGAGGAAAAGAATAAAATATAGGATCTCTATATTACATGTCTCCTGACAGACTAAGATTTAATGAAATAATATATCTGGGATACTCTGGAAATTTAGGCACCACATACTAAGCAAATTCAATGGAAAAACCTCCCTCATGTCAATCATACTATGCTTTTGGTAAAACTACATCACTCTTTATTGGGGCCATGCATAGACAATGCCACCATTAGGCTATTTTAGACTAGATATAACATTTTTAATGCTTCCTTTGTTTAGTAATATCCTTCCTGGTCCTACTGCTTAATGGACTTTTGTATTGGTGACCCAAATTTCAAGTGACACCATTATGGAAATATTCTACATAACTTTAAAAGGTGTTTTATATATCATAATATAATGCAATATAATATGATATAATACTCTATTCTTCTCAACTCATAATAATGGCAAGCCAGTTTAGTCTATTGAATTATTTATAAAATTAAAAACAGAATATAAAATAAGTAAATAACCATCGTATCTATTTTCTATGTGGAAAAAGGGAAAAAATCCAGGCTTTTATTTTGTTTTAATCTCCTTTTTATAAGTAAAAGATGGCATGGCATGAAAAATAATAGAAATTATCCAAGAACGCTTCTAGGTCACATCTCACAATATCTGATAATATCATGGAGAGAGCAGTGTTCTTTGTAGACCTTCCTAATATTTCACTGTTTTCAGACTCTACATTCTGGCTAAATTTCAACGACATGCTGGATTAGCTTAAATTTGGATTGCATAGTTTATAAATATAGCATGCTGTGCTATTGTTTTAGTTTCCTGTGAAGACCAGGTTTTTATGTTAAGCCATAGTTCAGGTGTGTCAAACTTGATTTAATTAAACATCAGGGTTGTGTTTGACCTCGGGGGCTGGGGTGGGCCTACCCAGGGTGGCTTGGCGAGCTTGATGTCACTCGTAATCAGGGGCATTGGTGATGGCCCGAGTGCTCTGCCCACAAAAACAAGTTCACAAGATCTGTTTTCAGTCGTGATGGCCTCCTGCTGCCCTCTGACAGTGAAAATGGAGCTTGGGGGTTGTGTGTGCCCCTCCCTGGGCCCAGTTTTCAGCCACAACAGCCTCCTAAAGCCCTCTGCCAATGAAAATGGAGCCTGGGGTGCATGCACAGTTCTCCCAAGGTCCATTTTTTCTGGCAAAGGCAGAAGGCCGGTCCTTCACTGTTTCCAGGGTGGCCCCATGGGCCAGATTTAAGCACCCTGTGGGATGGATCCGTCCCACGGATGTTGAGTTTAACATCCTTGGTATAGTTTATCTGCTTGGAGACTGCATGTTATCGGAATACTACAGTTAACGGTTTGTTATGTGATTTGGGTGCACCAGCCTGTTTCATGCCTCAGAAGAAATGTCTTGAAATATATATGAGATGAAAAATATGAGACGAATATGTTCTGATTAATATCAGGAAAATAGCAAGCTTAGATATAAGATGTTTTGTTTTGTTTTTAGAATGTGTATGTGTGAGAGGCAGTGTTTGTCCCAAACACCTAAGGACAGGAGATCCATGGATAATCTGAGCATAATATCCCTCTCAGCCAATTTCAAGATCTTATTGATGTGTGATGGGATTGGGGAAGTACAGATTTAACCCTCTTACAGCTTTTAAGAGACAATCTAATTCATCAATCCTTTTAATGGAAATTGGATATTCGTAGACAGATTACCTGGCTGAACTTGGCCTTTGTAAATCCAATTTGAATATATTAGTTATACAATTGTAGATCCCCACAATGACTTGTTTAGGCCCATGATGGGAAATTTATGGCACCTGTGCCCAGTAATGGGCAGCCAAATTTTTTACTGCCACACTGTGGGTGTGGCTTTATTGTCATATGACTGGGTAGTAGTGGCTTGCCGGCTATGTGACCAGGTAGGAGTGGCTTGAATGATCATCATCGTTCAAGTAACTGTTAAGTCCTCGACTTACAACCTCACCAGTGTCGCTCTCTGGGGGAACAATTTGCTTCGCATTTCCCGCGCTCTCCTTCCTGGGTCACTCCCTCAGGCTGGGTAGCTGTTGAGAAAAGATGGGGGAGGAAATGGACCCCCTGCAATTCCTGCCAGTGCTGGTCTCCCTGCAGCTTTCTGAGGATGAGGAGGATGGGAGGGTGGAGTGGTCAGCTGGAGCTGGGCACACAGCTTCATTTATGTTGTGAGCCGCCCCGAGTCCTTGGAGATGGGCGGAATACAAATCCTATAAATATATAAATAAATTTCCACTGGTGGAACTGTTGTTCCACCCCATCCTGTACCACAGATGGCATGCAGAGCTCTCTCTGAGGGCATGCAAACCATTGCCCCAGATCAGCTCCACCATGCATGTATGCACAACTCCCACTGGCCAGCTGGTTTTTGGGTCTCTGCCACACATGCACGGGGGGCGCATGTGGAAGATGTGCGTGCATGCCCGGGGGAGGGCAGGGGCAGTATTGGATTTGTACCTGGATGGGGTGACGGGCGTTCTGATAGGGAGAATGGTGATACGCACACAGCTCTGGGTGACTGGCGGGCGGGCGCTGATGTCGGGGCAAGATTTTGCTTCTGCACATGCACAAGAAGCAAAATCTCATGAGAAACCATGTGGCCGCACAATATTTCAGTGGCTTCCGGTGATGTTTTACTTCCTCACATGCGCAGAAGCAAAAGAACCACCAAAATCTCATGAGTGCATGCATCCCCTTATGAGATTTTGCTCTCTGTGCATGCGCAGAAGCTAAATCTTGCTTGGGTATGTGCCCATACCTGCCGGAGACACAGAGTAGCACGCGGAGCATACCGGTAGCGGCAGGAGCCAGCAACCCTTTGTTGGGCTGGGGGCAGTGATGTGCTACCAAAAGTTTTACTACCACACTGTGGGCGTGGCTTATGCATTTTGTTTCAACATATTTTAGTGCAAATTGGGTGTTCTGGGGTGGAGCTCCATTTTTGCTACCCCACTGTGTCCCCCCCCGTCTGGGCAGTAGCCCACCCCTGATTATCTATTATATAAAGTGTATGCCGCACGAATCCCAGCAACCAATTAGGTCCCACAGAGTTGACCTTCTCCGGGTCCCGTGGACTAAACAATGTCGTCTGGCGGGACCCAAGGGAAGAGCCTTCTCTGTGGCGGCTCTGACCCTCTGGAACCAGCTCCCACCTGGAGATTAGGATTGCCCCCACCCTCCTTGCCTTTCGTAAACTCCTTAAAACCCACCTCTGCCGTCAGGCATGGGGGAATTGAGACATGTTTTGCTTTTAAATAAGGGTTTTTTAGATATTTTTAAATATTAGATTTGTTACTGTACATTGTTTTTATTATTGCTGTGAGCTGCCCCGAGTCTACAGAGAGGGGCGGCATTCTAATAATAATAATAATAATAATAATAATAATAATAATAATAATAATAATAACAACAACAACAACAACAACAACAACAACAATAATAATAATAAACAATAATAATGTGCACACATACACACGCACACAGCTCTTCTAAAATTATACGCATTCCACCTCATTTACCGTGATAGGAAAAATATATCATTACTCACAGTCACTCATGCCCTCATCACCTCGAGGTTCGATTACTGCAACACTCTCTACATGGGGCTACCTTTGAAAAGTGTTCGGAAACTTCAGTTCGTGCAGAATGCGGCCGCGAGAGCCATCGTGGGGCTTCCTAGATTCGCCCACGTTTCTGAAACACTCTGCGGCCTGCACTGGCTGCCGATCAGTTTCCGGTCACAATTCAAAGTGTTGGTAATGACCTTTAAAGCCCTACATGGCATTGGGCCAGAATACATCCGGAACCGCCTTCTACCGCACGAATCCCAGTGGCCGATAAGGTCCCACGGAGTTGGCCTTCTCTGGGTCCCATCAACCAAACAATGTCTTTTGGCGGGCCCCAGGGGAAGAGCCTTCTCTGTGGCGGCCCCGGCCCTCTGGAATCAACTCCCCCCAGAGATTAGAACGGCCCCCACCCTCCTTGTCTTTCGTAAATTACTCAAGACCCACCTTTGTCGCCAGGCATGGGGGAGTTAGGATATTCCTTCCCCTAGGCCATTACAAGTTATGTATGGTGTGTTTGTGTGTATGTTTGGTTTTACTATAAGAGGTTTTAGTTGTTTTATTAATGTTTTATTATACATGTTGTTTTTTATCATTGTTGTTAGCCGCCCCGAGTCTGCGGAGAGGGGCGGCATACAAACCCAATAAATAATAATAATAAAATAATAATAGCCATCACTGGTTTAGGCAGATGATATGAGTTTGTACCATTCAGTTCACATCTACAGTGGAACCTCGACATACGAGCAGCTCTACTTACAAGCTACTCGAGATAAGAGCTGGGAGGGGAGCGACATTTTTGTTCGCCTCCCGAGCTCACATTCGGGATACGAGCGCCAAGGAGCTGTCTCCTGAAGCCGAACGCTAACTTCCGCGTTCGGCTTCAGGAGACAGCTCCTTGGCGCTCATATCCCGCGTGTTTTAAAAGGTTGCAGCCGGCCTGGGGGGCTCGGGGGGAAGCCCCCGAACCCCCCAGGCTGGCTGCCACGTTTTAAAACACCCGCGCCGCTTCGCAGCTGTCTCCTGAAGCCGAACGCTAACTTCCGCGTTCGGCGGCAGCGGTTTTTTTTTGTTGTTGCACGGATTAATTGACTTTACATTGTTTCCTATGGGAAACAATGTTTCGTCATACGAGCGTTCCGACTTACGAGCCTCCTTCCGGAACCAATTAGTCTCGTAAGTCGGGGTTCTACTGTATAAGAATTCTCCTCTTGCCATGTGATTTGCTCTAGCATCTTAACATGAATTAAGCCTACTGCCTGTTGATTAGAAAACATCCATCTTTCAAAAAACAATTTTCCCTCATGCATAGATGCAGAGGAACAGCAAGGAAGCTAAGATACCTGCCCTTGTTCTAGGTTAATGAACCTACTTAAAGGAAGATAAGTTTGATTTAGTTTGAAGGTTGCCTTCAATTTTATTTTGTAGAGCTGGTAACATTCAGTCTTTAAATGCCCGAAAGCATTTTTGCTTTGCAGCAAGTCAAAACATAAGATTAAAAGCCTGCTCGATAGCCTCCTCAGTTTGGCTTGATGGCATTCCCTGTGGTTAGATTGTTCCAATCCGAAGCAGGTGTACAGAAATGATGGAATTTGACTATTTGCATTTGGTCTATCGCTTGCTGCTGGGAAGTTCAGGGTAGAAAGGGTTTGTTTCTGTTTGTATTAGTCTAATGGGAAATCATGAGACAGAGCAATCTGCCCCAGGGCTTATGATTTTATTTGCAAGGAGATTTCTTAAGGCCCTGTCACATAAGCTGCCATTCTTTAGCGTATAATTCTGCAAAGCAGAGCTTTGAAGAGGAAAATAAATGGAAGCAAATTAAAGGCATTTCAGGTAACTAGTTCACACTCTCTGAGCCCAACTCATCTCCCAGAGTTATTGTGGGGAAAATAGGAAGGGGGAGGTGTGTCGGATATGTTAGATCTCTGGAGCTGTTTGTAAAAATTATAAAGATGAGTATAAGTAAAATAAATGAATAGTTGCTACTATCCATATTATGAGGATTTCTGGAAGAGTTGGTCTTGATTAGTTTTCAGATTAGTTTTGCAGTATATTTTGAAAATTTTCATTCTTTAGTTGAGATTTTAATCTTTTCTAACTTCCTTGTGTATTCAAGGGAGTAAGGAGTTACACTATAAGTAATGAAAAAGAGTGTGTTGTAGCAAAAACAATGGAGATTGGGATCACCCATTATAATAAATCATACTGGTCCATTCAAAGTTGTTTTGATTTAGAAAATACAAGAAGTCCCAGGATGCCATAATATGGCCTGGTATGATGTTTATGCAAAGATGACAACATTTATGTTCTATAAGTAGAAGGGGGAGCAAATGGGAAACATTGAGACCTAGCTGGTTATATGAAATGTGGGAATGCAACTAAATATTCATTCTCTCTCTCTCTCTCTCTCTCTCTCTCTCTCTCTCTCTCTCTCTCTCTCTCTCTCTCTCTCTCTCTCTCTCTGTGTGTGTGTAAAGTTTTGTATATTTCTGTAAGTGCAAGTATTGAGTAGCATCAATAATTGGTTTATTGGTATTTCTTTTTTACTTTGATTAAAATAGTTTGTGTCTAGTTTGTTAAACCATAATGTAACTGACCAACAAGTGTTTTAGTGTGTTTCATGGAGTGAATGGTAATGAATGTTTTTAATTATATTACAACTTTTAGGTTTTTTAATTACATTAATTGAATCTGGATATATTCTTATGTTTTCTTTGATATGTTGTGTTGTGGTTAGCTCTGCCCCAGCTCCTGCCCCAAGGAATGTGCAGGTGGATGTGGGGGAGACGTCCACATGCTGCAGGCCTGTTTTGCTCCCAGTGGAATCTGCCAACGAAGTCTCCTCCGACCAAGGAGGCCTGAGTGACGAGGAGGAGAGTTTGGCAGACAGCCCAGGAGGAGATCAATCATCTGTATCATCTCTAGATTCTGAACAAGAATTAATGACACATCCACTCATGTGTAGAGTAATGCATAGGAAGCAACAACTAAAGGATTATTACAAGAGAAAATGAGGCCACCTGTGGTTGGGTGGGGCTGCTGTAATTAGTGCTACTGCTATAAATAGGAGTGTGTGGGTTTGGCCGTTGTGGAGAATTATCTGATGGTTGTGTTTCATGAATGTCTTGCTGACTCCGGCCTTTGTTTGTTGACTTTTCACCACTTTGAAACCAAAGCAGAGCAAAGTGTGTTTCACTTCGTGGAAGAAGAAGGGCTGTGACTTTCTTCACAGCTGCAAGCTAAGTACTTACGAATTGATAAGGGACTTGTACAAACTACCAGGTTGTTTTGGGACGAGTGCTCTTTGCAATACAAAAAGAGTGCTTAGTTTATTTTGAATTTTGTGATAAAGAACATTGTTTTGAATTTTCAAACGTGTGTGTGTCTGAAATTTGTACCTTTGAATTTTTGGGAGGCTCCTACCAGAGAGTCCGGCAGAACATGTTGTGAGCTGCCCCGAGTCCTCGGAGAGGGGCGGCATACAAATACAATTAATTAGAAATAAAATTAACAATAAACTTACCTTTGTTGTAGGTTAGATTTAACCAGTGGTGAAAGCCATTTTTGTTACTACCGGTTCTGTGGGCATGGTGTGGCTTGGTTGGCATAGCAGGATCAGAATACTGCAAAATCTTCATTCCCACCCCACTGCTGGGGTAAGGATATTGAAAAAAAATCCTCATTCCTGGGGAAAATATATTGCAAAATCTCCATTCCCACCCCACTCTGGGGCCATCCATAGCTAGAGGTATAACAAGCAGGAAGAGGGAGATTATGATCCCGCTGTATAGAATGCTGGTGAGACCACATTTGGAATACTGTGTTCAGTTCTGGAGACCTCACCTACAAAAAGATATTGACAAAATTGAACGGGTCCAAAGACGGGCTACAAGAATGGTGGAAGGTCTTAAGCATAAAACGTATCAGGAAAGACTTAATGAACTCAATCTGTATAGTCTGAAGGACAGAAGGAAAAGGGGGGACATGATCGAAACATTTAAATATATTAAAGGGTTAAATAAGGTCCAGGAGGGAAGTGTTTTTAATAGGAAAGTGAACACAAGAACAAGGGGACACAATCTGAAGTTAGTTGGGGGAAAGATCAAAAGCAACATGAGAAAATATTATTTTACTGAAAGAGTAGTAGATCCTTGGAACAAACTTCCAGCAGACGTGGTAGATAAATCCACAGTAACTGAATTTAAACATGCCTGGGATAAACATATATCCATCCTAAGATAAAATACAGAAAATAGTATAAGGGCAGACTAGATGGATCATGAGGTCTTTTTCTGCCGTCAGACTTCTATATTTCTATGTTTCTATGATTTGCTGGTTCTCTGAACTACTCAAAATTTCCACTACTGGTTCTGCAGAACCTGCTGCATTTCACCCCTGGATTTAACAGAAACCTAAGCAATTGAGAAAGTTATAAATCATTGAAAGATGACAAACTATTATTTTTATACTTTTTATCCTGCCTTTATTATTTTTATAAATAACTCAAGCTTCTGAACATACTTAATACTTCCTCCCCCTCCTATTTTCCCCACAATAACAACAACCTTGTGAAATGAGTTGGGCTGAGATATGTATTCTTTCCTCTTTCCATTGCCTGCCTAGCAATTAACACAAATGCAAGAATCCTGCACTTCAAAAAAATCTTCTTTTTACCAGCATTTTGCTTCTTTTCAAGAATTTTAAAAGGTCATCATTACTTCTTTCAAATTATAATGTGGAAGGAAATATTACCATTGTTTTAATCCAAACCAAGCATACTAAAACTGGAAAAAGGAAAAGAAAAGAGGGAGATTGTCTTCCCTAACTGGTTCTCTCCGGTTTCTTACCAAATAGCAGCTCCATAATGAAAGTTAATGGCTAATTGTATTGTGTTAATTAAACTGAAAATGTCATACGACAGCTTGAAGAGGTCCAGATATTATATAAGGTTTAATCCATCATCTTTATGGGTTCTGGAAAGTGGAGCAGAGAAATGGAAATTTTCATCATTACTTTTTTTCACAAGTGATTTGTTGATCTTACAGTAGAATAAAACAACCCAAGGACTGTATAATTAAACAAACCCTTAGCATATTGGGGGCAGTAAAATTTGCATGATCCCTATTTGATACAGTTGCTATGTCATGCGCGGTTCTGTCGACACTGGAAAAAAAGATATACAGCTTAATTACCACTGGTGGCATTTAACTTTTATACTTTTATTTTATGCTTGGATTTATACTCCACCATAATCAAATGACTGTTAGCTGCTTACAATGAAGACAACAAAATGATGATTTAAACATCTACATGGAACATCAACATAACTGACAACAAATAAAGGAGGGGGAAAAAGAATAAAATTTGCACAGTAAATTAAGTCACCAAAGTAATGAAAGATGCACTTTGGAATAACGGTTTTGAATTGCTTCTTAAAAACCAGTAGGGATGAAGCAACTTTGATCTCTGTAGGAGCTATTTCCTATAGCAGATCTATCTAAGTTCAGCTCTCTTCCCTTTCTGGAAGAGTGGTACCTCTAGCAGCTCAGCCCAACAAGATTTAATAGGTTGGATGACATATTTGGGAGAATGGGGTCCCAGTCTGTAATGAGCCCCAGCTGGTACGACTGGGATCACTGATTAATTATACATGTTATGCTTGTATGTATGATTGGTTCTTTAAATTGGGGTTTTTAGATTATTTTTAATATTAGATTTGTTTACATTGTCTTTTTTATTGTTGTTAGCAGCCCCGAGTCTTCGGAGAGGGGCGGCATACAAATCTAATAAATAGATAAATAGATAAATAGATAAATAGATAAATAGATAAGTAGATAAATAGATAAATAGATAAATAGATAAATAGATAAATAGATAAATAGATAAATATTAAAAATATTATTTTACTGAAAGAGTAGTAGATGCTTGGAACAAACTTCCAGCAGACATGGTTGGTAAATCCACAGTAACTGAATTTAAACATGCCTGGGATAAACATATATCCATCCTAAGATAAAATATAGGAAATAGTATAAGGGCAGACTAGAGGGACCATGAGGTCTTTTTCTTCTGTCAATCTTGCATGTTTCTATGTTCCTATGTTTCTAAAAATGGTCATGCGTGCACAGCTGCGTGCCCCCCAAATCATCCCCGTGTGTCACCGTGCACGATTTGGTTGCCGCTCATGCGCGGAAGCAAAGAAATCAGTGAAAATTGCCAAAAACTCGCTTGCGCAAGCGTTCTTGCACATAATTTTGCTTCTCCTTGCATGTGCAGAAGCCAAATCTTACACCAGGGGTGCGCACCCGTACCAGACACCTGTGCATGTCCATGCCCACCACCGGGAGTGTACCGGGAGCTCCGGTGGCGGGTGGCTCTTCGGTGGTCCCATTGATATCCGTGTTCCAAGCAATAAGCCAATGATGGTTAACCTTTACAGCACTAAGTTGATCAAGTTTGTCTGGTCTCCTAATAAGAATTGTGGGTCCAGGAGCATCCTAAGATTGCCAACCTGCTCTTTTAAGGAAGTTCCTGCCCATCCAGGGGTGAAATTGGGGTGGTGCGGTGGCCTAGAGGCAGAGCTCTCGCCTTACAATCAGTAGGCTGTGAGTTCAATGCTAGGTATAGGCAGACAGCTCTCTTTCTGAGAATAGACAAGGGTGAAATTGAATATCTGCTTGCCACTATGATATGAGGGACTTTCTACAATTGTGGACATAATTTGTACTGTGTTCTGGAGTGAATCAAAGGCGAGTTTCTGATGGACAGCTTTGATGTCCTGGTCATTGGAGCTGGAATTGAAATCTGATTAATTATTGTCAGAATGTACACAGTGTGACTATGTGAGACAACCCTGGAGCAAATACAGTAAAAAAAGATTTGTAGTTCAATAGTGGTTTTATCTACAAATAATATATACATATACTTACTTGCTTGCTTACTTACTTACTTTGTTTGTTTGTTGGATTTCTAAGCCGCCCATCTCCTTTCGGACTTTGGGTGGCATACAACAATTTAAAAACAATCTCAAACAATAAAATCCCTAAATATAAAACCATTCATTTTTCTTGGCCAGAGCTGGGTGATACTGTTCAACATCCCCATGGCTTCTCTGAAGGTTAGAGTGTGGGGGCTGCACAGACCTCTAGGAACTGTTGGTTCCAGAGAGCCGGAGCTGCCACAGAGAAGGCCTGCCCACACATCTAGTCCAGAGATAGGCAAAGTTGGCTCTTCTATGACATGTGGATTTCAACTCCCAGAATTCCTGAGCTAGGATGATTTTCTCAAGCATTCTGTGAGTTGAAGTCCATAAGTCACAGAAGAGCCAACTTTGCCTACCCCTGGTCTAGTCAATGGGACCTGGAGTAGTGATCCAAATCGGTCACTGTTTGACCTCAAAGAAAAAGCAATCATCTATTACAGCAAAAAAAAAACCCCACATATGGAGAGAGAGAGATAGATACTTCCCAACAGGGCCTCTTCTTATTATAGGCTCTTAAAGCGATATTAGCCCCCAAACCTTGCTGACTTATTCCCAGCATTACATCATTGTAGCAGCTGGTCAGCTCTTAATTTTTTACCCTGATAATTATAAATTAATACAATGATAATACTGTATTTAGAAGTTGCTCAATTCCAAATGACTGTGGGCAGTTTACATTTAAACAATGGAGACAGTCCTTCCTTGACTTATGACCATTTGTTTAGCAATCATTCAAAATTATGATGGTGCTGAAAAAAGTTACATTTCATAAACAGCTATTTATTGTGCTATTACATTTATCCCTCTTTTCTTCCAGAAGCTCAGTCTAGTGCACCTGGTTCATCCTACTGTCATATCTTCTATTATTTACAATATCTCTGTGGAGGTGAGATTAGGCTGTTAGACAGAGACTGGTTGAAAATCATCCACTGAGTGCAATGGTTTAGTGGGAATTTGGACTTGTTTCTTTCCATTCAGCTGCAATTCCCTTAATAATGATATCATCCTCTCTTCACATCAAGGTACATATGTACAACTGCCTCTCAGGATGCTCTCCTCCCTCCCCTCCTACTGTGGGGTGGCAGCAGATCATGGAATAGTGATTGTAGTGACTGAGTTGCCACATTAAAAATGGAAAACAGTTTTACATACTGTTGAAGTGACAGCTTCCACCAAGAAAATCAACTCTCAAATGCATACTAGGCAGGATTAATGGGCCAATATTTCAAATGTGCAGCTGAATCTCTTGCCATTTCTTGATTTAAAACTTGGCTACTTCCCTTTCTTCTTCTTCTTCTTCTTCTTCTTCTTCTTCTTCTTCTTCTTCTTCTTCTTCTTCTTCTTCTTCTTCTTCTTCTTCTTCCTCCTCCTCCTCTCCTTCTCCTTCTCCTCCTTCTCCTCCTTCTCCTCCTTCTCCTCCTTCTCCTTCTCCTCCTCCTCCTCCTCCTCCTTCTTCTTCTTCTTCCGTCTTCTTCTTCTCTCTCTCTCCCCCTCTCTCCCTTCCTCCCTCCTTCCCCCCTGCCTCCCCCCCATGTCTTTAAATATTCCAGTATGACTTCTCTATTGTGTTTCTATTTATCAATGCCTATTGCAGATGCCTGCTGGTTTCCATATCATTGGGTCCTTTTGGTCAGTGGGAAGGAAGGAAGGAAGGAAGGAAATGAGGAGAAATTTTCTGCCTTCAGAAGCTTTCCAGAAGGAAGCTTCTAGAAGCTTTCAAGGAGAGACTGGACTGTCATCTGTCAGAAATGGTGTAGAGTATCCCAACCTGCTTGGATAGGGGGATGGACTAGGTGACCTACCAGGTCCCTTCCAACTCTGTTAATTTGTAAAACTGTAAAGGAAGGAAGGAAGGAAGGAAGGAAGGAAGGAAGGAAGGAAGGAAGGAAGGAAGGAAGGAAGGAAGGAAGGAAGGGTTTTCAATTTTCCTGATTTCAGTTTGAAAGAAATTACCCATCAAAAACTGCTTTTAAGAGAATTTGGACATGCGGTGCTTCAAATACACACAGGAGTAAAAACTCTTTAATTTTTCTAACTGGATTTTATTCCTTAGTGCATGGGGTAGGCCACCTGATCCTTTGCAGGGATTTTTTTTTACTTCAATTCCCATCAGTCTCAGCCAGCATTGTTAATAGTAAAGACTTGTGGCAATCACAGTCCAGTACATTTAGAGAACACCAAGTTGCCTATTAAACAATGCTTAATGAACTCTTCTGGGTTGTGCGTTGTGATTGATAAGAAGAATCTCTATACTGTTTTCTGTTGAACTGATTGGGTAGAACTTTTTCAGTCTAAGAAAAGGCAGAGTTTTGTGAATTACCAGATGCATGGTAGGCTAAACCTATGCAGGTATTAAAATGGGATAAAAATGGGGTAAGTGACTTGGTGGTTATTCAAATGCCAGTTACATCCAATTGCACATACTTGAACCCTGCTGTTCTGTTCGGGTCTGTGAGACCCGAAATCAAAGTTTGAGACCCTGTAAAAAAATTTCCCTGCATATCTGAAACTTGAAATTTCATGACTTTTCATCATTTCAGGGGTTCTCTTTATGAGAATTTTTTTTGGGGGGTGGGAGGTTTCTTTCTTGCTGAAAAAAAAACCTCCCTAATGTTATGTTCCCGGGTCACCCTGACCCGGACCGAAAACTCTTCATTTGCAGTGCTTATGTTTGGTCTTTTTGAAAGCTTTTTTCACCTGGAAACATGTTTGAACATTTCTGCACACAATGGAATGAAAATTGAACTGAAAAAATTAATCCTTATTGGTTTATTTTGCACATAAATGTGCCTCCCCCCCGTTTTTGTGAAAGTTTTTTTCAATTTATGGATAGTTTTGCTTGCAAAATGCAGTCTATTTTACTGGAGTTGGTGTGGGAATGGTACCTTGAACATTTCTGAATATAAGAAAAATATAAAGGAACTGAAAAAAATGATTCTTACTGGTTTTTTAACATCAGAAATAAGGCCTCCCCCCCCCCTCGGCTGCTTGCAACCATTTTCACTTTTTTTTTTTTAATGCTCCAAATCCGAAATATTCTTTAAAATCTTAGGCATCCATTTACTCAATTTAACAATGCTGATCATCAAAAAATATTTTTGGGGTGGTGGCTAATTGTTTTCTGGGCAAAAAAAAATCATAACTTCGAATCTGTTTCTGTTCGTATATGACCGGACCAAAAATATTTTTTTTAGGTACTTGAATTTGATCTTTTTGAAAACTTTTTCAACTTGAAAACTAGTTTGAACATTTATGAACATAATGATATGAAAATTGAACTGGAAAAATTGAGACTTATGTTTTTATTTTGATCAAAAAGCCCCTCCCCCCATCCTTTCTGAATTTCGTGTCAATTTCTATTTTTTAAGGCTACAAATCCCTAAGGAATTTTCCCCCAAAAGGTTTGATATACTAAATTGAACATTTCTGAATATAAGAAAAATATAAATGAACTGAAAAAAATGGTTCTTATTGGTTTATTTTTGCCACAAAAGGGACCCCCCCCCCAGCCTTGCTGTGTGCCATTATTGTCACTGTTTATACATATTTGTCTAGAAATATTTGGAATATCCTTTTGAAAATCAACCACATTGTAGCCAGATAACTAATTTTATGAAAGAAATCCATTTTACTAAAAAAAGTATGTAAGTTTGAAATTAACAGCATAATTTTTATATAAATTGAAATAACTTTATATGCAAAATAAACCAATATGCATCAATTTTTCCACTTCAATTTTCATATCATTATGTTCAGAAATGTTCAAGCTACAAATCCCACACCAACTTTAGCAAAATTGAATGTATTCTGCTAGCAAAACTATCCATAAAGTGAAGACTATGTCACAGAAACGGGGGGGGAGGCACATTTATGTGCAAAATAAACCAATAAGGATTAATTTTCTGAGTTCAATTTTCATATCATTGTGTGCAGAAATGTTCAAGCTACCAATCCCACACCAACTTTAGTAAAATAGACTGCATTTTGCAAGCAAAACTATCCATAAATTGAAAAAAACTTTCACAAAAACGGGGGGGAGGCACATTTATGTGCAAAATAAACCAATAAGGATTAATTTTTTCAGTTCAATTTTCATTCCATTGTGTGCAGAAATGTTCAAACATGTTTCCAGGTGAAAAAAGCTTTCAAAAAGACCAAACATAAGCACTGCAAATGAAGAGTTTTCGGTCCGGGTCAGGGTGACCCGGGAACATAACATTAGGAAGTTTTTTCGAACAGAACAGCGGGGTTAAAAACTTGTGGTGTATGTCAAAACATTCTGAGAAAGTGGGTCTTGGGAAGTGCTTTGACAGTTTGGGTCCGTGAGGCTCAAAATATTATCTCTGATGAGATAATAATTGAAAACTATTGGTAATGCAGAGTTAATTCTACCAAATTAAGGTCATCTGATATTCCTTTTGGTGGCACTTAGTTAAATTAGGTCTTTAGTTATTTCCAGAAGCATATATTTCCTTAGTTCTTTGTCCAATTTCTTTTTCTTTCTGGAGCTGAACAAACATTCCTAATTAATCAGAAAAGCATAAAGAAACTAATAGCTAATTAGGTCTTGGTCTTGAACCCCCAACACTGTTAGTTGCAGGATGATCTAATTTTGACCCAGCAAAGCTGATAACAAACCAAGTTAGAGAAGGGGAGGGTGAACACATGTAGTTTTTCCTACATTTGTATGGCTTTTGAGGATTCCTCCAGCTGAAGAGTATTAAAAACTTATGACCTGTGACATATGGCACAAGTAAATTTACTCTGGAAGAAAAGAATTAGGCTGGATTATTTCGTAAGAAGATGTGAGATATGGGGTCTTTTATCATCCATAAAAGACTGCTTTGTTTTGATTCTTCTTTAATGGGTATGATGAGGTGGTTGGTTTATTGCCATTGTTCTACATAATTATTGTTGTTCAGAATTGTCAGACCAGTTGTTATGCAGCATCTTATTAAGGTGTGATTGCCTCTGCACAGGCTGAAATTGCCTAGGACCAATTGAGCATAAGCCAAAAAACAAAAAAGTCCTCTCTTTCTCTTGGCAAAACCACATCTTGCCTCTATCAGCTACTCCAGGGGTCTGTAACCTTAAACACTCAAAGAGCCATTTGGACCCCACAGAAAAGAAAACACTGGGAGACACAAAAACCTTTTCACATCTAAAATGAAGCTAACATTGACTGCATATATGTAGTTAGTTACCAGTACTTAAATTTATAGGCCACCCTTCTCCAAATGGACACTGAGGGCGACATTCAACAATAACAAAAAATACAATGATAAAAATACAATATTAAAACCGCAATATTAAACATTCATACATCATTCATTCATAGCTATTGGCCGGCATAGTTCCCTCTAAGCTGAGCAGTGAGCAATCGCTCACTTAAAAATCATCATCAACTCAGAGTTTTCCAAACCTGCCCAGAAGCCGAGAGGGAAAGAGTGAGAGGGAAGGAGAGAGAGAGGAAGAGAGAGAAACAGATAGAAAAAAGAGAGGAAGGAAAAGAGAAAGAAAAAGAATGGGAGTAAGGAAGAGAGAAAGAAAATAAAAATCTAGTTTGAAACTAGCTCAACTATTTAAGTGGCATTTTGATATTGATAGAGCTGCCCTATTATGAGCTCACTGTTATAGACACACAGTACAGTATTTTATTTTGAAATTCTCTGAGCCAAAACAGGGTGGGTTTTTTGTTTGTTTGTTTATTTATTTATCTATCTATCTATCTATCTATCTATCTATCTATCTATCTATCTATCTATCTATCTATCTATCATCTATCTATCTATTTATTATTTGTGTGACGCCCAATGCCGAAGGGACTGCCGCTCAGACACTATACTTTTCTGCCCCCCCCCCCAAAAAAAAAAAATAGAGGGAACACTGTTGGCCGGAGCAGAGTATAACACTTATATATTTTTTTAACTTTATGCTGTGTGTGTGTGTGTGTGTGTGTGTGTGTGTATTTGTTTTCATAAATTTTCACGGGTACAAGTATGAAGGTCTTGGCATATAAAATACAAATACAAAATACCATTGACCATGGAAATAGAAACCAACAACCAACTTCCCTTGGTGGATGTCCTAATCTACAAAAAAATATGGCTCCCTAGGACACACTGTCTACTGGAAAAAAAACCCAACACCAACTGCTATTTAAAGGCACAATCCCACCACCGCCCTGCACAGATCAACTCCATAGCCAAGACCCTCATCTCCGGAACCAAACGCCTAGCCAACAAAGACCACCTGGGAACTGAATTACACAATCTCACAAATGTATTAATTTCCAACGGATTCCAAAGAAAAACAATCACCAACCTAATCTGAAAGGAGACACCCCCCAAGAACCAAGACACAGAACAGGACAACGGCATCACCCTCCTGCTTTACATCAAAGGCACCACAGATAAAATCAGCAAAATTGTCCACAAACACAATATCAAGACAGCCTTTGGCACTGACCAAAAAATAGCCAACATCTTAAGAAACCCCAAAGACAATATTGTTGGATATCTATGTTATTTATGTTTTTCAGTGATGTTCTTCATACAGTATATTCATAGCAGAACCATGCTTCAATGTATATTAGAGTACATAATACAATGACTCCAATATAAAACCTTCAGAAAGGTGGCAAAGACTCATGCTTAAGTAACTGATAATGTTAGCATGCATAATAATGATATTTTATTTATTAACTAAATGTATGTGGCTCACTCATAGTGACTTACAGAAATGCAACCCCAAAATGAATTTCAACAGCTACCTAACCAACTCTTGATGCGCTCCATATCACCCTGTGATCTCTGGGCAAAAACAGGTCTTCAGTACTTTTCAAGAGTGTCAAAGTTGGGCTCAACCCTATTTCCATAGGGATGATGTGGCACGGGGCCCCGTTATAATTACCTTCCCCACCAGATCGCATTGCGACACGTGCGCATTTTGTGTGCGTGCATCCCCTCCCAGAAATTACCCTTTGTACATGTGCAGTACTATGTAAAAAAAGCTTCTGCTTGCCTATGGCACCACTGAGAGAACCAGCTCAGGGGCATGGCAGGTCTGAGTTGCTGCTGCTTCCAGCGACCCAGGCCACCAAATTACTACCAGTTGTATAGAACTTGGGGGAACCACCTCTGGTGTGGCATAAGGAGGGAGCCACCATAGATAAGGCTCTTCTGGTCCCACCTGATGGACCTCATTAAGAGAGGGTGCCTATTTATACGTAAAACATCTCAAGTTACTGTAACACACCTCATTTCACTTCCAACACCTGTTTTATTTCAGAAAACTATGCTTATGGTACCACAGGATACTATAAACTGCTGGAAATGTGATTATAGGAGGACTACAGCCAATATCTCCCATAAATCAAGAAGAGAACAGTTTGGGAATGCCAGGCAGCAAAAGAAAAACATTTCCTATTGCATATATGAAGGATTGTTTTTATAAGATAACAGACTGCAGCCTTAGCTCTCCACATATCAACTTGATTCTCCGTACTGAAGGAGCGGGTCCAGCAGTCACATGGGTCGCTCATGTCCAATCCGGTGGAACTGAGCCTAGTATTAAAAAAGCTTGCCGGATCCGCCCCTTCCCCAGAATTCGCTCAGTTCGCATATCCTGCGGTTGTATTGTGATAGCTCGTTCAACATTCTAACACCTTCCCTTCGTTTTCTTTTCTTCAAAAGTAGTAAGATTTGTTTTATCATTATTATTTACTTGCACTAATAGCGCCAGCCGTTTGCGGCTCGGCTTTTTTCTTTTGGAGAAGTTGCGGTTTCGTTTTCCCCCGGCGGTTTTGCCGGTTACGATCCCTGCGGCCGCTTGTGGATTCTTCTATCCGTTGGCCTGGAGGTCCTGGTGCAAGTATTAATCTATTGAATTATTGATTATTTATTGTATACAATATATTTAAGGGCTTAAAAATACCTCCTGCGGAGTGAGACGCCTTCTAGTCTCCTGGACTTAGTCGATCGCTTTCCCTTTAAGAAATTTTACGGAGCGATTTTTTCGGCGCGAAGACCTTCGCGCCCTTTTTAAATCTAGGCCTCTCGTGTTGGCCTCCTGCCAGCCGCGTAGGCCTCAGTCCACCGCTTGGATCCCGGAGCGGGCCTTGGGGGTCCCAGGCTAAATTCTCCACCGGCTAAGCCTCCAACCAGAGTGCCTTGGTTTACTTAATTATAAAGTTTAGGGAGGCTGGCCCCGCTGGGTTTGGGGGCACGAACTCTGGGTTTGCCCAGATTGTCCTCAAGTTTCAGCAGCTTCGAGGCCTCGAAGCAGGATCCATTCCTCTTGGGAAGTCCTTGAAATTCTTCTCCTTATTAATTAGTTATTGGCTCAGCCTTGTCTTCTGTTAATTGTCAGACTATGGCTACTTTTCCCAAGAGAGGCACAACTAAAGGTCCCAGAGAGGCCAGGCCTACAGGCAATGAGATTACTAGTATCCCCCAGGCCTCTTCCTCCTCTTCTCCAGGGGCCCACCCCTCGACCAAGGTCACCAGGGCCGAGAAGAGAAGGGACCTAGCCCTACAAAAAATACAAATCAGCAAAACGTTTGAAAGTGCAGGCCCAAGTGATCAGTAGCCAAGACCCCCCAGAGGCTTCTAGTCTACCTCCTTCTGGGGTCCCTGTGTTGTCTCTGGATGAGCCAAACCTAGACAGACCCCAACCTAACCTATGGGGCATAGGTCCAGAGGAACCAGATATTATTGAAGATTCCCCCCAGCCAGGATGCTCCCAGGCCTTTAGGGATTCTTCTGCCATTTCTGCTGATATTTCCAGTTTACCTCCTGAGTTCCAGTCTATTTTTGCTGTGTTGTCCAAAGCCATTGATGCCAAACTCTCCACCATCAATGAGCTTTCCTTACCTCTTCCTCCTTCTCGTCCCTCCCGCCCCTTGGGTTCTTCCCCAGCGGTCAGAGCTCCTATTCAGGAGGATTCAGATTCCTCCCAGGATGATTATGAGGATATAGAGGATGATGAGGATCCTTTTCAAGGCTTATCAGATGATGAGGAATCCCAAATAAAGGTTCCTCCTCCAATTACTATTTTTCCTTCTCAATTATTCAAATCTCTCCTCCTCAAAGCTAGAATTTCTACGGGATTAGCGGCCCAGGAGAAACAAGCCTCCACTTCCACTGATCCCCCGGAGGAGAATTTACCTTACTTCACAGAGGAACAGGAGGATAACGAGGTAATTCCTATGCCTAAATTGTTTAAAGATGCTTTACTCAAACAGTGGGAATTTCCAGCCTCTGGCCTTAATCCCTCCACCAAGGACAGAAAGTTGTACAAACTTTCCTCTTCCTATGAAGAGCTTCTATCCTTTCCCAAACCGGATGAACCTGTCAAGATTCTTCACTCGGCAGCGGCTGTGCCAGGCGAGGCGGAGGAAGTCCTCCGCCCAGAGGACAAGCGCATTGAGCAAATGCTCAAAAGAGGATTCACCGCTGATTCCTGGGCCATTAAAAGTTCAGCAGCGGCTTCCTTTTTCTCCAGAGCCATGCTGCTGTGGCTTCGCCAACTTCAACAGCATATTCCTCCCGATGACTTGAGAGGTCAACAAGACTTCAACAAAGTCTTTGCAGCTGCCCAGTACGTGGCTGATGCCACCTTGCAATCTACTAGATTTTCTGCTAAGTCTATTGCAGCTTCTACAACGGCAAGAAGACTCCTATGGATTCGCCCTTGGCAAGCGGGAGTTCGCCAAAAGTGGCAGTTATCCCAGGGTCCCTTAAAGCGCGACCTTCTCTTCGGTGATCTTCTGGATCCACTCCTCACGGAAACCACGGACAAGAAGAAAGTTTTGGGTCCAACCACAAAAAAGGCTACCAAAACGCAGTCCTTTCGTCGCCCAGGGCGCCAGCAAGATCAAGCGGCTTCCTATCAGAGATCTCCAGGTCAGTATTCCCCCCGCTTTCGTTCCCAAGGTAGGAACTCCAGGGGTAGAGGGTTTCGCTTCCAAAGGGGAGCTTCCTCTAACAGGGCTTCAAAAAAACCTAGATGGTAATCTTACCTCTATTCCCATAGGGGGTCGCCTAGCTCATTTCGCCTCTAATTGGCGTCTCACCTCCAAGGACCCTTGGGTCATTGACACTGTTCAAACAGGCCTTCTTTTAGAATTTATTTCTCCTCCCCCTAAACGTTTTATTTCCTGCCCTTCTCCCAGGTCATCCTCAGATTGTAACCGTATGGAGGAGGCCATTTCTCATCTATTGTCCATCAGAGCCATTCAACCGGTCCCTTCCGGTCAGAAGGGCCTAGGCTTTTACTCCATCCTATTTATGGTTCCAAAGTCCTCCGGAGGTTGGAGAGCTATCTTGGATTTAAAGAAACTAAACCTATTCATCAAATATAGGAAGTTTAAGATGCACTCCTTGTCCTCTATTTTGGCCGCCATTCACTCGGGAGATTTCATGGTCTCCTTAGACCTCACTGAGGCCTACCTTCACATTCCTATAGCCAAATGCCACAAAAATTTTTTACGTTTTTCCTTTCAAGGCAGGCATTTCCAGTATAGGGCGATGCCATTTGGCCTTTCCTCGGCCCCTCGGGTCTTTACAAAGCTCTTGGGGTCCCTGGCGGCCTATATCCGGGCGTCTCCCATCCACATTTTATGTTATCTTGATGATATTTTGATTCATGGGAACTCCCTAGAGAAAGTAAAAACAGACCTTTCTGTCACCATGTCAGTCCTTCAGGACCATGGTTTTTCCATCAACTTTGATAAAAGTCACCTCCAACCTTCCTCATCCATTTCTCACCTGGGATCCATTATTGATTCAGAATCCTCCCAGGTTTTTCTCTCTCCCGAGAGAAAACTCAGTATAGTGGAGTTAATTTCTAACATTTTATCTAATTCTTCAGTATCCATAGTTACTCTATCTTCCCTTTTGGGGAAGATGGTGTCATGCATAGGCATCATTCCCTGGGCTCGCCTTCATGCTAGGGAACTCCAGTGGCTCCTGTTACCTTTTCAGAGATCGGGGCACAGCAACTCAAATCGACGCATTGTCATCCCACTGAGTGTTCGCAGATCCTTCAAGTGGTGGAAGTCTCCGGCCATGGACAGAGGATCCCCGTTCAGGTGCCCGGATCAATTTGTCATCACCACAGATGCCAGTCTATCGGGATGGGGCGCCCACGCCCAGGGGATGATAGCCCAGGGCACGTGGTCCCCGGAGGAAGCTTCCAGGCCAATCAATTGGCTAGAGTTAAGAGCCGTTTCCCTGGCTCTGAAGCATTTCTCTCCTCGCATTCCCAACCGGCACGTTCTCATTCTCACCGACAACATTGCCACAAAAAGCCATATCTGCAGACAGGGGGGCACGAGATCCAAGGCTCTCATGAGGGAGGCCCTCAAGTTGGGCCTTTGGGCGGAAAAACATCTCCAGTCGCTCCTAGCCGATCACATCTCGGGGAGTCTCAACGTCCAGGCGGATTGGCTATCCCGAGCAACGATAGACCCAGGAGAGTGGAACCTCCATCAAGACCTGTTCCATCAAATCACCCTCAGATTCGGCCTACCGATCCTGGATCTCTTCGCGACCAATGCGAACGCCCAACTCCCTCGCTTCTATTCCAGATTTCCATCCCCGGGAGCGGAAGCAATCAATGCCCTCCGGAGTCCATGGCCTCCAGGCCTACTCTACGCATTTCCTCCAATTCCAATCCTCCCGGACGTGATTCACAAGGTCCTCACCGAGAGGGCCCGAGTAATCTTAATCGCCCCTCATTGGCCCCGCCGGCCCTGGTTCGCGGATCTCCAACAGCTGTCCGTCCAGGACCATTGGCGTCTCCCCGTTTCGGGGGATATGCTGCGGCAGGGGGCCTCCTTCCATCCAGACCCGGAGTGGTTCCACCTCACCGCCTGGCTGTTATCAGGAGAGATTTAGAACTGCGTGGTCATGACCCCGATTCAGTGGAGGTCATTTTAAAGGCCAGAAGGGGTTCGACCAATCGAATCTACGACCACACGTGGTCCAAGTTTCACCAGTGGTGTCTACAGGAAGGTCTCTCCCCTCTGTGCATTCCCATACACAGAATTATTTCCTTCCTTATGCAAGGCTTCCATAAAGGACTTTCCACCAGCACCCTCCGGCGTCATCTGGCAGCCATTTCATCTGTCCTAGGGGGTCCCCGCAGACAGCCTCTCCGATCCTTCCCTGAAGTTCAGGAATTCCTCAAGGGCATAGCCAACCTCAGACCTTCCAAGGTCCACAGGTATCCATCCTGGGATTTGCCACGGGTTCTCCATTCCCTCACGCAGGCACCATACGAACCCCTAAAATCGGCGTCCCTCAGGTACCTATCCTTTAAGGTAGCTTTCCTGGTGGCTATTACCTCTGCCCGACGCATTTCGGAGCTGGCGGCCCTCTCAATCAAGCAGGACCTTTGTCAATTCCATCAGGACAAGGTAGTCTTACGACTGGACCCCACCTTCTTACCCAAGGTCAGTTCCATGTTCCACAGATCTCAGGATATTGTCCTACCTTCCTTCTGCCTCCAACGAGACCATCCCTTGGCAATTAGATGGCACACCCTGGACCTCACCAGAGCGCTGAGAATCTATATCCAACGCACAGGACCCTTTCGGAGGTCAGAAGCACTTTTTGTAGCCTATCATCCCAGAGTCATGGGGGCCAAAGTGTCTTCAACAGTAATAGGCCGTTGGATCAGAGGGACTATATCTAAGGCCTATGAGTCGGCCTCCCTCTCAGTTCCAAGGAACATCACAGCGCATTCCACCAGGAGCGCAGCCACCTCGGCCGCTTGGGCGACTCAAGCCCCGTTGGAGGAGGTCTGCAAAGCAGCCACTTGGGCCTCGCCAAATTCCTTCATCAGGCACTACAAGATTGATTCTTACGCTTCAGCGGACGCTGCCTTCGGCAGAAGGGTACTCCAATCCGTTATCTCACACGATAGCAAGCTACTCCCACCCTAGGGACCATCTATTGGGTATGTCCCATGTGACTGCTGGACCCGCTCCTTCAGTACGGAGAATAGGCGTTGATTGCTTACCTGAACGCCTCTTCTCGTACGGTGAGCGGGTACAGCAGTCACTTCCCGCCCTTGTATGTGTCTTCTTTACCTTTCTATATCTTTTTTCCTCTAACAATGAGAGTTGAACACTACAGAGCTTCACAACTGAGCCTAGTCTATGGATTCGCGAATTCTGGG
>NC_091950.1:30519357-30534357 GCF_031021105.1 Erythrolamprus reginae | reverse complement strand
TTTATGAGCAAAATAAACCAATAAGGATCATTTTTTTCAGTTCAATTTTCATATCATTATGTTCAGGAATGTTCAAGCTACCAATCCCACACCAACTTTAGTAAAATAGAATGCATTTTGCAGGCAAAATTACCAATAAACCTAAAAAAAAATCACAAAAACAGGGGGGGAGGCACATTTATGTGCAAAATAAACCAATAAGGATTAATTTTTTCATTCCATTGTGTCCAGAAATGTTCAAACTTGTTTCCAGGTGAAAAAAGCTTTCAAAAAGACCAAATATAAGTACCTAAAATGATCAATTTACAGTCCGGGTCAAATAGACCCAGGAACATAACATTAGGGAGCTTTTTCGAACAGAACAGCAGGGTTAAGACCTTCCACCATCTTGTACCCCGTCTTTGGACCCATTCAATTTTGTCAATATCTTTTGGTAGGTGAGGTCTCCAGAATTGAACACAGTATTCCAAATGTGGTCTCACCAGCACTCTATATAGCGGGATCACAATCTCCCTCTTCTTGCTTGTGATACCTCTAGCTATGCAGCCAAGCATCCTACTTGCTTTTCCTACCGCCCGACCACACTGCTCACCCATTTTGAGACTGTCAGAAATCACTACCCTAAATCCTTTTCTTCTGAAGTTTTTGCTAACACAGAACTGCCAATACAATACTCAGATTGAGGATTCCTTTTCCCCAAGTGCATTATTTTACATTTGGAAACATTAAACTGCAGTTTCCATTGCTTTGACCATTTATCTAGTAAAGCTAAATCATTTACCATATTACAGACGCCTCCAGGAATATCAACCCTATTGCACACTTTAGAGTCATTGGCAAATAGGCAAACCTTCCCTACCAAACCTTCCCCTATGTCACTCACAAACATATTAAAAAGAATAGGACCCAGAACAGACCCTTGTGGCACACCGCTTGTAACCTGTCTCTGCTCAGAATCATCGCCATTCACAATAACTCTCTGTTGTCTGCTCTTCAGCCAGCTGCAAATTCACTGAACTATCCAGGGATAGTCTCCGAGTCTTCGGAGAGGGGCGGCATACAAATCTAATAAATTATTATTATTATTATTATTATTATTATTATTATTATTATTATTGTTATTATTATTATGTCCAATCTTCACTAATTTATCTATCAGCTCTTTATGTGGAACCGTATCAAAGGCTTTGCTGAAGTCCAGATAGGCAATATCCACCGCACCACCTTCATCCAACACCTTTGTGACATAGTCAAAGAAATCAATGAGATTAGTCTGACATGATTTGCCTTCAGTAAAGTCATGCTGATTTGGGTCCAATAAGTTATTATTTTTAAGGTGCTGATTTATCCTCTTTTTCAGTAGAGTCTCCATCATTTTAACTAATGTCAAGCTGACTGGCCTGTAGTTACCAGCTTCTTCTCTACTGCCCTTCTTATGGATAGGCACAACATTGGCCATTCTCCAATCCTCAGGAACATCTCCTGTTAACAGGGATTGGTTAAACAAATCAGTCAGGGGGGGATAGCAATGACAAATCTGAGTTATTTAAGAACTCTGGGGTGGATGCCACCTGCACCCATTGCCTTATTTATCTTTAATCGTTCAAGTTCTTCTAAGACATCTATTTATCTATCTATCTATCTATCTATCTATCTATCTATCTATCTATCTATCTATCTATCTATCTTTCTACCTACCTACCTACCTATCTTTCTACCTACCTACCTACCTATCTATCTATCTATCTATCTATCTATCTATCTATCTATCTATCTATCTATCTATTTTTCTATGCCACCCTAAGAGACTCAGGGTGACTCATAACAAAAATAAACAGGGATCAATATTAAAAATCATTTCAATTTAAAGTAATTACAGCTATCCATACATTCACGGGCCAACTTCACTAGTAAACACCCGACACCCCACCCTGCAATGTCAATGGCCCCAGACCTGTCAGAAAAGCCTGGTCTTTACGGCTTTTTGGAAAGCCAATAAAGTGGTGGTAATGTGGATCTCAGGAGGTATTCCAGTGAGTTGGGGCAACTATAGAGAAAGCTCTTCTCCATGGACTCACCAGCTGACACTGTTTAGCTGACGGGATCCAAAGAAGACCAATCCTCTGGGATCTAACCGGTTGCTGGGAGTTATGTGGTAGAAGGCGATCTCAAAGATACTCTGGCCCTGAGCCATGTAAGGCTTTAAAGGTAATATCTAACACCTTGAATTATGTCTGGAAACCAATAGGAAACCAGTGCATTTTGTGAAGAATTGGTGTAGTGTGAGTATATCTGGGCACACCCACCACAGCTCAGCTCATGCGCTGCATTAATATTAGATTAATACTGCATATAAAAGTAGACTTACATCGATTTAGCACTTCAAAACCACTATTCAAAACCAAATTAATTTTCTTAATGAACAAAGATGGCCAATATAAAACTAATCATCTACTGGGATGAATATTTAAAAGGACTTTCTATCAAATCTAAGATGGTCTATTGGTATTGCAGGAAAGCAAAGAAGATCCAATTTTTTTAAAAAGCCACATGTTAGAAGAAATACAAACATAAGACATGGTAAATAAGTAATAAATGAAAATTCACATGCAAAATTATAATCCATGAATGGCATCCAGGTTAAATTCCCTATTAGATTTGGGTTTTTTCAAGTACAACATTATTTTTGATGTTGACACATATTCCCACAACTTATTCTGCCATTCTTCCAGAGAAGGAATTATATATGTGATTTTCAGTAAAAGGCATAAAATATCCCAGCAGCTGTTGTCTTATACAAAGCCAATTCCATATACTTTGCAGGCTTATAACATTTTGTGATATTTAGCAGTAAAACAGCTGGCGGGAAAGAAGATTTAACCCTAGGAACCTGTTTCATTCTGTAATAAATTCTCTTCCAGATTTGAGAAATCATCTCAAAAGACAATGCAAAGGCCCAATTCATGCCATCTGGACAAAGATTTTTTTGTCTTTTTGTTTTTGTAAAGACTGAATAGCTTGCTAAAAATGGCTTTTTGCTTTTTTTTTTTTTTTTTTTTTTTGCAAATCAGGCAGGGGATCATCAGGGTTTGAATAAGGTTTGAATTTCCCCTAAATTTACCCATGTTCAATTAGCAAAATGTTCTTTAGAAGAGATCATCCATCATCAGCCTTTGTTGTTAGTTGGAGGCATGTTTTGTGCGCAAGCATCAAGTGTTTACGCTGTAAGCTAAGTATTGAGCCACACTGAGTGACAGCTTTGCTGCCCAGCCTAACCCAACCCAACCTATAAAAGCGGTGTCCAGGCACATTCTCTATAAAGAATAGACATATAATTCTGATGTTGTGCCTCTAGGTGCTGTTGTGTGATCCTTACTGATATTGTGCTGATGCTTTACCCAATATATCTTGCTTGTTCGAACTTCCCTTGCAGAAAATGATAGATTCATCATTTTATTGCTATTCCCCATGCTGCAGCAGAGTCCAATTTAGTGGATCACGACACTTCAAGGTAAAAGAAATCTGGGACAGGTTCATTTCATAACACTAGCTGAAGCATTGAATGTTTAAGCCTCAGCACAGGGAGGGGACACGAGCTCAAAAAGGACAATGGAAATTCACTGAAGAAAGGCTCGAATGTTATATGGAGAGCAGGGAGTCTGAAGAATCTGGAATACTAATTAATTTTAATCAGTTGAACATATTCCCACATTTAAAGTCCAAGACAATTGTGGTTCGTGGATTCGGTCTGTGAAATGCTATCTTGTTCCTTTATTTGAGAGGAAGGACCGAGAGCAGCAAAGGTGTTTTATGTGATTCTGTCTCACTTCAATCAGGAAAGATTTGGAAGTGATTCAAATTTTTCTTTGCTCAGACAGCAAGTGAGCTAATCTGAACATGGCACCTGTTATACATCAACCCAAACACTTTCATGTAAGGATAACTAAAAGGAATATTTATCTCACCTATTATTCAATGCACAGTTTGGCCTTTCTCAAAGTATCTGAGGCCTGGTATAATTTCTCTGAAATGTTGAGTGTGGCGATATTGATTGATGGCAAGGAAATAAAACAAAGATAATGCTCGGTTGGGGACTGAAAGCAGAAACAATGGCAGAATGATGGAGGAGGGTCACCTACTCTTGTATAATTGGAAAAAATATATAAAAAATCAATAATTTAATTTTCAGGGGGATACCTTTTTCCGATCCCACCATGGAGGTTCTTAATCTGATTTTTCTATGGTGGGCTTTAGAATAGAGAACAATCTGCCACTGGATTCCAGCATCATTAGAATTTGGGGGACGATGAGATTTATAACATTTGTTTTTATTCAGGCTTAGAATTAGCTGCGTTTAATGGATTGTTCATATGGATTTTGTCAGCTCAACTGCCTACAGACATCTATTGTAGAAGTATTGATATCCTTCTATAAAACCTTCATAAAACCACACTCAGAATATTGCATCCAGTTTTGGTCACTATCAGTAATGGATTATTTATTTATTTATTTATTCATTCATTCATTCATTCATTCATTCATTCAATTTTTTAAGCCGACCTTCTCCTTAGACTCGGGACGGCTTACAACATGTTAGCAACAGAGCCAGCATATTGCCCCCACAATCCTGGTTCTCATTTTACCCACCTCGGAAGGATGGAAGGCTGAGTCAATCTTGAGTCGGTGATGAGATTTGAATCATTGACCTAGAGATCTACGGTCAGCTTTAGTGGCCTGCATCTCCCTCCTCCCTTACATCAAAGGCACCACAGATAAAATCAGCAAAATTCTCTGCAAACACAACATCAAGACAGCCTTTGGCACAGATCAAAAAATAGCCAACATTCTAAGAAATCCCAAAGACATGATCCAGCTAGAAAACCAAGGAGTTTATCGAATACCATGTAAAATCTGCCCAGTCACATATATTGGACAAACTAATAGGAGAGTAAATGCACGTGTTACAGAACATAAGAGTGCATTAAGAACCCTACAGACCAAATACAACCACCACCCAGAAGCCAAACTACAGCAGTGCTCCCAACTGTTGCCGCCCCCTCTGACTTGCACACAAAGCAAACCGACAAACACCATAAACACATGACCAGACCACAAACTCGCAGCCAAACAAAAATTGTTACACCCCAGACACACATTACAAAACAGCTAAGTAGTCTGCAAGTTCCAACTACTCAGGATATCACCCCAATCCACAAACATCAACTAATCAGCATACATCAATTACATTGACCCCAGATGTTACCCCACTGACTCAGCAGGAAGTTTAAACACAGCTTGCAGCTGCTGAGCCATCACACCACACCCACCCACCCACAGTATTTATAGAGGGAAGGCAGCTCAGGTCCTGCTGTGTTCACCCTAGAACAAGGACAGAAGCTTGTTCTAGGGTGAACAAGAGCTGAATGGATTAGATACTGTAGCCTAGAATTAATTATCTGTCTTATAAGGCAAAGGCTGCAAGTCCCAGTGAGGATATGACTAGCTGATGAGGCCAGAACAAGACCAAATTATTATTATTATTATTATTATTATTATTATTATTATTATTATTATTATTATTATTATGTCAGTACAACACAGCAAACGAGATCACTATGCTGGATTTCGTATTTCATCACCAGTCGGGCGTGTGATGTAGCGGCAAATTATGTTTGTCAATCCCAGTAAAGCGGCCTTTTGCAATTGACAGATGGAGATTTTGTCAATTCCGATGGTTTTCAAATGTCCGCTGAGATCCTTTGGCATTGCACCCAGCATGCCAAGTACCACTGGGACCACTTTCACGGGCTTATGCCAGTGTCGTTGCAGCTCGATTTTTAGATCTTCGTATTTCATTAATTTCAAATTTTTTATTTTTTTAAATAATAATAATAATAATAATAATAATAATAATAACAATTATTATTATTATTATTATTATTATTATTATTATTATTATTATTATTATTATTATTATTTAGATTTGTATGCTGCTCCTCTCCGAAATAGATCTATCCTATTTTTTTTTAAAAATGAGACTTCTCCATTCATAATATCTGAAACTTTTCAAGAGTTTGCAGTAATTTGTTACTTTATAGAATTATTCCTCACCACAGTGTTGAAAGTGGATAACAATCTATCTTCAGTTATCCTTACCCCCTCACTGCAACAACTCTATAAAGCAAGTTGCTCATGTTCTCATTTTAGAGATACAAAATTTGTCCTCTGAGATAGCATCTACTCAGACCATCCTTAGGGGCTGCAGAGGGTCAAGCTGCTATTTCCTTAAAGTAATGGAATGAAATGTGTGCTTATAGGGGGGGGAGTGTTGTGATTCAGCCTGAGGCAGATCAAAGGCCAGCTGCATCTCTGCTGGGTCCATGCCCGGAGGAGGCTGACAGCGAAGAGGAGGGGGCTGAGCAGTCAGACGGGGGAAGGTCCAGTCAGGAATGTGACGAGGAAGAACAGCATGGGAGCCCCAGGGAGGGGCCCTCCCCTGCCAGTAGCTTGGAGTCATTAGGTGACGAGGCACAAGCTGTCATTGACATGCGACAGAGACATTTAGATCAAAGGAAAGATCAATTGAGGAGATATTATCAGCATTGAATAAGGAACATCAGGGCTTGGGTGTGGTCCTCATTAGCAGGGAAGGGTTTATAAGGCAGGCAAGCTATTGAAGCCATGTGGAGTGTTATCAGTTTGGAGTTCCTGTAACTTGCATTGTTTCTCGGCGTCTCTGTTCCTGGCTTGTGGCCCAGCAGTCTTGAAGAACCATGGGAGGTGTATGTCTGTTATCTACAGCCTCGTCTTGGCAGCAAGAATCCTATATTGATGCATGGACAATTACCTTTGTGTATATATTTGGAGTTCCAGTGTTTTCCTGCTTTGTAAGGACATTTTCTGTTAGCTTCGTTTCCCTTGAACATTATAAAACTGTATTTGAATTTTACGGTGTGTCTGGCTTATCTTTTTGGGTTGGTTATAGCTTCCGGAGTGACCCAGACAGAACAGGGAGTAAGAAAAGAAAACGGTTTCTGAAAAATCTTTTCATTGAGCACGCACTTTTCTACTTCCATCATAACCCAAGTTATAATAATACCTTTCCCCAGCTTGAGGCTAAAATTCAGTCGGGAAAGGTTTCTCCAGGCGACTGTGCATGCCATCTGCAGGGTTCTGCAAATCATCGCGGCTGCATTGAAAACACAGAAGATGGAATTAATTTGGGGCTAATTGGAAGGCCTTGCGTAGGAGTGGGTAATGGCCTTCCCGTGTGGCAAATTTCAGAGCAGAAAATTATATTTTACGCAATCACAAGTGTCACAGCAACAAGGCCTGTCGCTGAGCAAACTGTGAGTTCCTTGATTGGGAATGTACTTTAATTAACACCTGCAAATTATAAGGAGGACCCTGGCTAATAAACGTTGGATGTTTCAACTCTGGGATCTGTGATTCTGTTTTGATGTTGTGGGATGCAGCTATGCTTTCTGGTTGCTTGCCTCTGCAATTAATGCATATTAATGCCAATGTGAACTGCATTCACTTTTTGCTCCTGATCAGGGGAGTCCAGGGGAGAGAGAGAGGGATGAAAGAAAATCCTGCCGATTTGCATGTGTAGCATGACACCGCACACATTTGCATGGATCTTGTGGCACGGCAATGCAACATTATGCTTTTTTTTTTAATGTTGATGAAACTATCCAGAGGTGCAAATGTCCCTATTCAGCTAAGCTCTTAATACAAGCCTTCTATTTTCTCCTGAGCTATGTCATTTACTTTGGATCTAAAAGCTTCCCTGACTAGTCAGTTACCTTTGATTAACATTTTGCATAGCCATTTTAGGAAAATTGTGTTACTATCTGTTACACAGTCTGTCTTTTCAGAAACACCCTTAAAATGCAATATTAAAATGCCCTCCATTTCCTTGCATTTTATTGATTGGTCTCTAAGCAAAGAATTGTTAACAATCCTGGGTTGCCTATAATAAAATAAATGCATTTTTAAATATTCTGTTATGAATATATTCTGTTACATGAATGGCTTTGCAAGTTTTAATATGTAGTTGCTCAAGATTCTGGTTATTAAAAATATCATGTAAAATGTCTTTATGAGTAAAAAAAGTCTCCTTTCAGCTGCCCGCTTCTGATTATTTGATTTACAAGAAGTGTAAATTAAGTACCATTTATTTTCATCACTATTTTTTTTCTCTCTCTTTAGTTTAGCAGTTATCCTTTAAATCGTTGACAACTTGCAATTAATGTCCACAATCCAGGCTCAAAAAAATTGGTAGCTTATTATAGAGTTTCTGGATAAAATGGGGTTTATTTTATCATCATAGCCAATCATTTATTGATTTTTGTTGTTTTATTATTAGAATGGGTTGAATTACAATAGTCTACAATATTCCTAACAATAACAACAGCAGCAGCAGCAGCAGCAACAACAACAATATAGTATGTCAATGCATTAAAACAGTCTAAATTCTTGGATAGAACTTGATGCAAATGAAGGTCAATATCTAAAAAAACTGTTTAAAGAGAATAAAAATGCCAAATCCAGTCTAAATAGCTAGCTGCTTGTGCAACCAACCATAATAAAAATATGCATTGCATCCTTGTAATGATATTGAAAAAGGGGACACGATAGCTCAGTGGCTAAGACGTTGAGCTTGTCGATCAAAGAGGTTGGCAGTTCTGTGGTTCGAATCCCTAGCGCTATGTAACAGAGTGAGCTCCTGTTATTTGCCAACTTCTGCCAACTTAGCAGTTCTAAAGCATGTAAAAAATGAAAATAGAAAAACAGGGACCATTTGGTGGGAAGGTAACAGCATACCATGTACCTTTGGCATTTAGTCATACTGGCCATAAGGCCATGGAATCGTCATCAAACAGTGCTGGCTCTTCAGCTTAGAAACGGAGAGGTGCACCATCCCCTAGAGTCAGGAATGACTAGGATATACGTGCAAGGGGAACCTTTAACTTTACCTCTTAATGATATTGGTAGAATATATCTGCCCCATAAAAGTGGGGGGCAGGTTTCCATCAAGTCACACAAATCATCGAAGAAAGAAGAAAAAAACACTCATTGGCTGACTACATAAAAGGTAGCCAAGAACAAGCTTTAATGTTAAAAATTAGAACTTATTGAATGTGCAAGAAACCAACATGAATATTGAAATAGTAAAATAAAAAAGCAATAGACATGGTCAATCTCTACAAAGGATTAAGGGGAAAGTAGATAAGATAAAACCTTACAATGGCTTACAACTGGAATCTTGAAAAAGTCTTAATTTTGGCAGATGAAGAGTAATGCAATTAAGGTCAAAATTGAAAAATCATCAAATGATTCATAGTGCAGATTGTGCAAAGAGGCAGAAGGAACAGTAGATCATATTATTATTATTATTATTATTATTATTATTATTATTATTATTATTAATTCGATTTGAATGTCGCTCCTCTCCAAGGACTCGGAGCGGCTTCCAACAACAGTACAATTTACAAATCCAATATTAAAACCAGAACATATTAAGAAACCCTTATTAAAAACAATCACACAATTCAGCAAACCATACATAACGCGGGACAGCTGGGGGAATCAATTTCCCCATGCCTGGCGACATAGGTGGGTTTTCAAGAGTTTGCAGAAGGCAATGAGGGTGGGGGCAGTCCTAATCTCTGGAGAGAGCTGATTCCAGAGGGCCGGGGCCGCCACAGAGAAGGCTAATGCAAGGTTCATACAAACTTATAAAAAAATATAATATGCCAGTAATGAAAAATTGGTGGGAAAATAGAGTTTTAAAAGTTTTTTAAAAACGAGTAAGTTAAAATACGATGGCATTTCCAAATGCAAACTGTCTTGGCTCATAAAACACTTGATTTAACTGTGGTTGAAAAGAGGAATGTTTGGATAATTGAAGAGTTAAATCGGGTGGAAGACAAAGTATCAATATCTGAAAACTAAAACTGAAAGATTATACTGTATGATAAACTAGCTGTGGTGATTCCAGTGATTATCAGCTCACTGAATGCCATATCGGGGGGGGGGGGGGGGGAAGGATGGCACTTTAAAAATCTGTGCCATTATCAAATCAAATAAGTATTGATGCTTGTGAACTTTCTGATGTTGGAGAAGACTTCTGAGAATACCATGGATAGCCAAGAAAAGACAGACATGGATCATCAAATAAATCCACCCACAATTCTCACTCGAGGCACAAATGACCAGATCTAAATTATCCTACTTCGGAATATTTTTATTTATTTATTTATTTATTTATTTGTTTGTTTGTTTGTTTGTCTGTCTGTCTGTCTGTCTGTCTGTCTGTTTGTTTATTTATTATTTATTATTTATTATTTATTATTTATTATTTATTATTTATTATTTATTATTTATTATTTATTATTTATTATTTATTATTTATTATTTATTATTTATTATTTATTATTTATTATTTATTATTTATTATTTATTATTTATTATTTATTATTTATTATTTATTATTTATTATTTATTATTTATTATTTATTATTTATTATTTATTATTTATTATTTATTATTTATTATTTATTATTTATTATTTATTATTTATTATTTATTATTTATTATTTATTATTTATTATTTATTATTTATTATTTATTATTTATTATTTATTATTTATTTATTTATTTATTTATTATTTATTTATTCATTCATTCATTTATTCATTTATTTATTTATTTATTTATTATTGGATTTGTATGCCACCCCTCTACGCAGACTCAGGGCAGCTAATAACAGCAATAAAACAGCATATAATAATAATCCAATACTAAAACAGTTAAAAACCCTTATTATAAAACCAAACATACGTACAGACATACCATGCATAAAATTGTAAAGGTCTAGGGGGAGAAGGAATCTCAATTCCCCCATGCCTGGCAGCAGAGGTGAGTTTTAAGCAGCTTACGAAAGGCAAGGAGGGTGGGGGCAATTCTAATCTCTGGGGGGAGTTGGTTCTAGCGGGCTGGGGCCGCCACTGAGAAGGCTCTTCCCCTTGGTCCCGCCAAGCAGCATTGTTTAGTTGACGGGACCCAGAGAAGACCCACTCTGTGGGACCTAACTGGTCGCTGGGATTCGTGCAGCAGAAGGCGGTCCCTGAGATAATCTGGTCCGGTGCCATGAAGGGCTTTATAGGTCATAACCAACACTTTGAATTGCAACCGGAAACTGATCAGCAACCAATGCAGACTGTGGAGTGTTGGTGTAACATGTCATTATGTCAGTGCTTCTCAATTATTTTCTGTCACGCCTACCCACCCCTCCCCGGAAGACATTTCCTGCCAATTGAATTTTAGTGTTAATATTTATTATGTTACTTATTCTAAGCTGCAAACAAACTATTGGCTGGGGAAGGCTGGTCTACACACTTACTTGGGATTACATCACACTGAACTCAGCCTGTTTTCAGTTAGGCAGGGATAGGTTACCTTGATTATTTTTATACGGAGCCAGGCCAGCTTAATCAAGCCAATGTTTTGGGGTCACCGGCCTGGTCCATAAACGCTGCCTCTGCCAGGCACTCACAGCGAATGATGTGGAAGGAAGTTTAGGATATTGTTCAAAGCTTTCGCCCAGCTGCAGAGGATGCATCTACTTGTCCAGTAGCAGATTTGTCACACTGTTCATGGCTACAATGGTGCCCACCGAGAACAACAAGAACCCACACAGCTGCCCCATCCCACCTGGCTGCCTTCTCTTCTGAGCTTGAAGCAGCGTGCTACTGGCAAAACATTCCTTATCCAGGGGGATCGAACGAGAGGGACCATGCATGTATAAAGTGACCAGATTTTAAGATTGGGAAAGAGGGACACCATTGAGCGGTGAAGAGGGGGCTAAAAAAAGTTTAGCCAAAAAAAATAACAAAAAAATTCTCCCTCTTGCTTTGTTTCTCTCTCTCTCTTGCTCTCTCTCTCGTTCTCTCTCTGTCACTTGCTCTCTCTCTCTTGCTTTCTTTTTCTCTCTCTCTTTCTCTCTCTTTTTCTCTCTCTCTCTCTTGCTATCTCTCTTTCTCTCTCTCCCCTCTCTTGCTCTCTCTCTTTCTCACATTCTCTCTCTTTTTCTCTCTCTCTCTCTCTTTCTCTCTGTCTCTTGCTCTCCCTGTCTCTTGCTCTCTCTCTTTTGCTCTCTCTCCCTCTTGCTCTCTCTCTCCCTCTTGCTCTCTCTCTTTTGCTCTCTCTCTCTCTTGCTGTCTATGTCTCTTGCTCTCTCTCTCTCCCCATCAATGAGAGAGTGTGCTTAGTCCCTCCACTCATGGTGCCGGGGCGAAGGCAAGGGAAAACGCCCGGCCGAGACGGACCCACCTTTATTTGTGGGGCGAGCTGGTGAGCAGATGGGTTTTCCCGCCTGGCACAAACCCTGAATCTATGTATGCGGTCACTAAGTATCTACAATCACTTGACACCACATAATCATAAATCAATTTTAATAATTATTGAAGTCATACAGCAATAGGTTGAGGAACTTTATATACCACCTACTTTCACAAGTCTAATTGTCTGCCTTTATGATCTAATATAGCTATATTATTGTAAGAAATAAACTTTATAATATATGCAAACTATAAAATGCTTTATATCTTGAACTAAATATGCTTAAAACTGTAGATGCAATTTCAGTAGATGTGACTCTATTGAAATTTAAAACTCCCATTAAGTCTTTGGGGCAAAATTAATGTTACCAAAATGAGCATTGCATTAAGATTAATGTATATCCTAAGAAAAACAATTATGTTTTGATCCCAAATCACCAGAGAAATTTTGTTGTAGAACAATCTAATTTGAAAATAGCGAGAAAGATGTTTTATTGGAATGCTTGAGATAAAAAAGAGATCAAAGGTTTAAGTCAGCTGATTTCTAATGGGTGTTTTAAAGACTTTGAGAGATTGTATGTTGAATATTACTTGGCTATAATGTTTACCATAGTTACATCAATTTATGATTACTTTTTGGCTTGTTGGTATTAGCCAACAAGGGGGAAATGGCCTGTCAGATCATCTTGTCTCAGGACACTGAGCAACTTGATGAGGTCCCAGAGAAAACCTTCAGAACTTATGGGCAGTTCACCTGAGGAATGGACATTTGGCAGAGGCTTTAGACCATACTGCCCTTATGGAGTTTTGGGAAATGAAGTGTAAGAAGAGAACTCTGAGAATCAGTTGAGGACAAGAACCAATTTGACAAATTTGAATAAGAACCCATAGTAGGGTTTGCATTGAGGCAATATTTCTCCACTCATACAAGATTGCATCTGTCAATAGCTGTGTGCTGGTCTTGTTTAAGGGGAATATCCTTATTGGAGAGAGACAGGCTATATGATAGAGGTGGGTTTCTCCTGGTTCAGACTGGTTCTAGAGAACTGGTAGTGGGAATTCTACCTATCCCCGCTTGCTGAACCGGGAGCAATTGCTGGTTGGCCACGCCTCAAACCAGCTTTAATGGCAGTCCCAGGTTAGCGTTGCAGTATCCAGTCTGAGTTGTTCACTAGGATCAAAAGTTTACTTTTCCAAGCACAAACCTGAATACTTGAAAGAATAAACCTTTGCCCCACTGACCAACTCAGATTGGATCCTAGAGTTCTAGAATTTCTTCTGTTTCTATTTCCTGACTGTTCTGCCGGGCTTGTCGGCACAAGCCCTCAATTAAGTTCAAAGGTAGGAATTCAGGCACACACAGTTGCATAGTCAACAACACTGTTTTTATCGAAAGTAAAATAGGAGCCAAACACACTTTTAGTCAGCCAAAGTGTTCACCTTCAAAGCAACAGCCTTGAATGCTGTGAAGAACAATAAACAAACACAAAGCAGATAACAAGCAGCTGTGAAGATGTCACAGCCACTCTCCTTCAAGAGTTTTCAAGTCACAAACGTGACTATGATTTAGTTCAAAAGTCCTGGAAACAGTTCAAAGAGAGACCTTGTAGAATCCTGATGCAAAATACATATCTCTTCCTCACTGAATGGATAAACATCCACACCCAAAGGCCAGAATGCTGACAATTTAACAGCAGCCCCCAATTAGTCTAATTACACCCAGCCACAGATGATCTCCCTTATTTCCTGTAGTATTTATGCAGTTGCTCTTTCCTAGACATTGCCTTGCATCTGCGCATATCAATGAATGTCTCTCCTTCCAAATCCAGTGATGATAACGATGATGAATCACTCACGGGGCAACTAATGGGCTGTCTGCCATTACCCCCTCTGAGGATCCCATTTCACTTTCACTATCAGCTACAGATGCTTCGGTGTCAGAAGCAGTCAGCAGTAAAACTGGCCTCTGACACTGGGAGGATTCACCCACATCTACCCCCTCAGTCCTTGGGGCAGGAGCTGGCCCAGAGCCAACCACAACACTGACATGCTCCATCTTCAAGGTCTGACATTCACATTCAGCAATTGTGTCTTATTTTTCTTCAACCTCTATTTTGAAACTCAGTATATTTTCCGTTCATTAATAAGAATGTTGCAGATCCCTGCTTTATGGGTTAATGGTTGAGCTCTTCCACAACTAGCAGATGCTTTACCTTATGCTGAAATGAATAGACTGTTGCATCTCCCTGGGATTCAGGTTTAGTAGATAATTAAAAAAAGGAGTTAGCTATCCTGTCTTGGCTGGCCAATCCAACTTATACCAACTGGAAGCCAATTCAGCTAAAAAAAGAGTCAGAAGTCAGATCATCTGGCTATAAAATCAAGAGCCCAGTCAGTCCCTGTTCAGCTACATATCTTCTGCTTTACAGATCACTTTGCCTCTAAAGATGCAGCCACCATTGCCAATAAAATATCATGATCACTAAAGTTACCTTCATACCCCAAAACAAACTTATCAAGGAATAAAAATACTGCAGTAAAATAGTTCCATCTGAGCTCCCGTCTTAGAAAATAAATAATTATCTTAGATGATAAATAATTGCAGAAACTGCACATGTCTAGTTTAGTGAAGAGAAGAACCAAGGGAGATATG